>NC_056735.1:938448527-938688527 GCF_019279795.1 Protopterus annectens
TGTTACTAAAAACATCAACCATCATTCAAATGTTATATGTATAAATGAGTATATTTGCTTACAGAAGTTGAGTCTTATGACCAAGAGAAGCCTTACTGAATCAGTAAAATAAAAAAATGGAAGTACCTTACCTGATAAAAACAGCCAAAGAAATGGCTAATCAAATTATAGTCCTGCAAAACAAGAAACAACCTTTATATGCACTTAGCCAATCGAAGGAAAAAAAAAAAAAAAAAAAAAAACAAGGAATATTACGTCATTTCATATTTATGGTACTAGACATTTTGAAAGAAAACAACAGAATGGAATGCTGGAAGAATAAAACTGAGAAGACTGAACAAGAATGGATTATTCGATTACAGTATCCGGCCAGTATCAGGAAGCCCATGGGTGACAGATGCAGGCCATCTCTGGCAAAGCATTGAGGTCTGACAATCATGTCATCCCAGGCAGACAGATAACTGGATCCCCTTAGAATGACACCAAAAACCTAGCCAATTGTTGAAATCAATCATTTTCTGCTTGTACTATGGTATCATTCTGGGTGATGGTAGGATGCTGCTCAGGGCTAGGGTCATACCCACCTGGGCTACATAATCCGAGAGCTCCTCAATGTCTCTTTTCATGTAGTCCAGAGAGGTACATCTCAGGTCATTCACACCCACATGTACAATGACAGAGTCATATTTGTACCTGTTGTTGAGCGAGTGCATGTGTTATGTGTCAGATCCTTATTCAACCTAATGAGTGGGACATCAGTGTGCCTCACTATCAAATCACCTATGACTAGTGTGTTGGGCATGATGTTTTGCCTTAGGAGCTTTGCTTGAGTGGCACACTGATTAGGAGAGTCATGTGTCTCGTGATTAGTGTTGTGTTGTGGTAGTCAAGTGCATTTCTGCCTTGGAGGGCTTTGCTGCTTGGGTAGATTTTTCTTGAGAGCC
The DNA here is from genome assembly GCF_019279795.1 of Protopterus annectens. Classification (NCBI taxonomy): domain Eukaryota; kingdom Metazoa; phylum Chordata; order Ceratodontiformes; family Protopteridae; genus Protopterus; species Protopterus annectens. The sequence goes on from NC_056735.1 coordinate 938,449,472, forward strand.
TCTGCGAAGGTGGGTGTATGGTTCGTGCTTTTATGTGAAGACAGTGCTGGTGTGTGTTCCAGAGGGCTATGTGTTCCATGTGATGTGGTGCAAGTGTTGACCTTCTCCTCTTGACCAGCTATTCTGGTCTTGGCTGGAGAGTGTGTGGCTTCCAATTTGGATATATAAGTGCATCTCTCGCAAGTCTTAGTGTTGGAAGGTAAGGGGAGAGGGTTGTCGGTGTACATGAGGCAGTTGCTACATTGCCTCAGGATGCCCAAATTCACTAGGTTAATAGGAGGAAGCACAGGGAACTGACCTATAGACATGCCTGGTGGGGTGGGCATTGATAATAAGTACTAAATCTGTTTCCTTGTAGAACGTTTAGTGCTGGTAGCACTTGTGTGCTACAATAATTGCTACAAGAAGTCTGGTAAAGTGCTAGACTAATAAGCTAGTATAAGTGCAGGAGAGGAGAGAACTAGTAGATCTAAAAGAAAAATTGAAGAGCAGGCTCTGGCACCACTCAGAAGCTTTCAAACAGTCCTGGATACAGCAAGTCTGTATCTGGACTAGACTAGTTACAGGAAAGGTGGGAAACAAGAGCAAACGCAGGCTTTTAAACTGGAAAGGTGAGAGAGATGGAAAAACTGTCCAAACAGCCAACAAACTACAATTTCTGGGCCAGGCACCACTCCTCTTGTGGTAGATAGGCTATTTAGTGCTTACCATCCCTATAGTGCCTTTTTTAGGCAGTGTTCCAAAAACTAAATTACCACCATAACAGCTACAAACAAATGCAATCTGAGCTTCATGTTGCTCAGTGCTAGAAGTCTAAATCTCAAAATGCACTCGCTCGAGACACTCCTTAAAATGGAGAACATTGACATTTGTGCTGTAACAGAGACCTGGTTCATGGTAGCAGAAAGCACCCCTGCACTACCTGGCTGTAACTCATTCCACACCTTTTGGCCCCAGAACTTAGACCAAAACTTTAAAGGCGGTGGTGTTTCCATATTCATAAAGGATGCACACATCTCCAGACTGGTAGCCCAACATAACACATCTGAGATACTTCAGGTGCAGCTAACATTGGGTAAGACAGTGATTCAGGTCGTAGCCTGCTATAGATCCCCAACCATGTCCTAAGACTTGCACTCCATGTTCCTAAGCACCCTGGAGAATATTAGGGTCCAACCTAATACTCTCTTACTAGGTGACTTCAACTACCCCTCCATTAACTGGGTAAACTACTCATGTACCAATGCACTTGCCCAATGTTTCCTGGAGTTCATTAATTCCAATGACCTGGAACAGCTCATTCTTACCCCCACTAGAGGTAGCAACATCCTTGACCTGGTCATTACTAACATGGGCGACCATTGCTCTACACCAATAGCCAGTTCCTCCCTGGTTAGATCTGACCACAAACTAATCACCTTAGAAATCCACATCCCTCCCACCCCCCCTAACAAAGGTAACCACCATGAAAAACTTCTCCAAAGCTAACTTTGGGATCCTAAAAACAGAGGTGGCTAACTTCATGGCACCCATGCAAATGAAGAATAGTTGCATGACTGCAGAATAATACATCAATGCACTGTATTAACACGTGCAGAAATGCATGGATCTTGCCATACCCAATAGAACCAAGACACTCTCCTCCAAAAAAAGAAAGCCAATCTGATGGTCCTCTGCCATAAACAAACTCTACAACAGAAGGAAGAAACTGATGCGGAATAAGGTGAAGTCCCAAGACTGGAAAAACTCCCTTATCTGCCTCAGCAAAAAGTTGAGATCCCTCATCAAATCCTCTAAAGCTAGGTATTAAAACAGAATTGCAGCAGATAGTAAAGACAACCACAAGGCCTTCTATAGTTATGTAAAGAATGTCCATGGCAATACCCAGATTTGCTCTGAGCTACTGCTCAAGATATTGCCAGTATACTGACTGACAGATTCAGTGCCAACTTTACCCCCCCAAGGACCAATCACAATACCGGTATATTGCCAGGCACCCAGTATTACTTCTACACAGGTTAAAACAGCACTATCCAAGGCCAGGAATACAGCTTCTATGGGACCTGACAATATCCCTGGTTGTATTCTACGTGAACTACAGAGTGAACTGGCACCCCGCCTGTGTGCCCTGTTCAATCACAGCCTCACCTCAGGCTTTGTCCCTGCTGAATGGTGCACTGCTTCAGTCATCCCTCTCCACAAAGGAGGAGTGACTACAGACCCTGGAAACTATCGCCTGACGAGTCTGATATGCAAAGCTATGGAATGCATCATCATGGACCTAATAAATAAGGAGATAGGGAATCTCCAAACTCTGGATCCCACACAGTTTGGTTTTGTGAAGGGTATATTATGCCTGCTCAACTTGGTCAACTTCTTAGTCAGTCAGCAGAGCTGTGGATGAAGGCAAGGTGGTTCATACAGCCTACCTTGATCTGTCCAAGGCTTTTAATACCATTCCCCACTCAGGAATGATAGAAAAACTCACTACGCTTGGCATCAACCCCTATATTACTAGGTTGGTTGCAAACTGGCTCACAGATAGAACCCACAATGTTAAAGTAGCTGATTCCAAGACAGGCTGCCAATTAGTCATGAGTGGAGTCCCACAGGGTTCGGTCCTGGGTCCTCTTCTGCTTGGTATCTACTTCTCTGAAGTCCAGGCCAACATGAAGGGACTCTGGCTGGCAAAGTTTGCACACAATTGCAAGTTGGGAGCTATTATAAACTTCTCAAGTGATGTTGACATCCTACAGAATGGCCTCACTGTGACCAACAACTGGTGTCAGAACCATGGCTTTAAGCTCAATGCCAAAAAATGTGTCATCATCCCCTTTGGGAAAAACCCAGTTCCCATGAATTACCACATTGATGGTAGTCCACTGAACACAGAAGACATTATAAGAGATCTGGGAACACAGGTTGACACAACCTCTCTTTTGATCACCACATTGCCACTGTGGTCAGAAAGTCCTTCTATGTAGCACATCTCATTACTAGGGTTTTGCATCCAGGAAGAAAGAGGTCATTGTCTCTCTCTCTACTCTTCCCTCATTAGGCCACTCATCGATTTCAATGCCCCATTTGGCATGTAACTCACTAGACACCTGCAACAACTGGAGAGGCTGCAAATGTACCTCACAAAGAGGATCCTAGGCCTTAAACACTTGTCCTATATGGACAGACTCTAAAAGCTCCAACTATTCTCTGTCTCATATCACCTACTTAGAGGCGATCTTTGCTTGACTTACAAAGCCATGTCTGACCCAGCTGTGTTAGAAATTCTACATCTAAAGAAATCCCAATCCCTCCACACCACACGCTCTAGAGACCTCAAACTCATTACCACATTTAACAGAACATGCTGGAGGGACAGGTTCATAACCCAGAGATTGCCCATGCTATGGAAGAGACTTCCCATACATGTCAAGCAGAGTAATTTGCTGACCCTCTTCAAGAGAAATCTTGATGTGTGGATGGGAAACAGAAAATTCACCCCAGTGATAACACCAGTGGCTCTACTCAACAGAAGCACTGGGAAATAAGATCGGGAGACACTATGCCAGGGTAATCTTATGGCTAGGCTTGTAAAGGCCCCAGGGTCATTAGTCTAGTATACACCTATGAACCTATGAACCTATGAACAAGCAGATTGGTATTGTGGACTGAATGATCTATTTCCATCAAACCTTTTCTGAAATCTAGACAATTACTTATGTGTGATATTCTACAGTCATTATGACAACTATACTTTATCCATACCAGATTTCATTGACGAGATTGTACTGGACTAGACAACATGGCATATTTGGTTGACCCATTGCTGTGAAACTCCTAGACACTTTATTTGGAGTATAAATTTGGTCTTAGACAGTTAACGCTAATTGTGGTCAAATAGATTAGAGAGCTGAGTTTTTTTTTTCTTTTTTTAAAATGTAGACATATGCCTGCATGCAGTTGCCTGCTTTATTTTATTTATTTATTTATTTATTTTGTGTGGATGTACCATACCTGTCAACAGTCCAAATTTTGCCTTGTGACTTTGCTCTGCTACTCATAGAATTTGTGGTTTTCTGCAAAATCTTCACGGACTGAAGTCACTTAATAATGACAGAAATTTGAGCTTTGGGCTTCATGCTTCAGAAAATGCATACCAATGCAAAACCTGTTATTCTAGCAATATTCTAAGTTTGTAACAGCAATATTTAAACTCTGTCTTTATTTTAGGCCTTTGTCCCACCATTATTTTTGGCTTTGTACAAATTTCCTGAGCTAAGAGAGGTTGAGAGGTATGGATTGTACACAAAGCTGATCACTCTGCTTTATAGCTAATGTCTTTTTGATGTTTTTAGTTTCTATTTGCCTACTAATTTTCAATCTGATGTGCTGTTTTTAATAGGTTCTATACATGTTCTAATTTTGTGTTCTCATCAGGAGTTGTTTCAGTTTTGCTGAAATTTACCTCTTATTTTATTTGCTTTTTTTTTTTATTCATTATATATGCTTTTTACTTACATTTTACTGACTTTTTTTATAAACCTACCATATTCACCCCTTCAAGTGTCTGATTGGCACTTAGATCCTCTCACTTCTGAGCTCCAACCCCAATTCCATTTCCTGTCCTACCTATCACTCCAGTTCCAGTGTGGGAAAGAGGAGCCCAGAACAATGTGGTATGATTCCATTGTTTTTTTTTAATAACATGGCCAAGTTACATTAATAACATTACTGAAGAATGAGAATTAAAATGGATAATAAAATTTAGTGCACACTTGGGGAAGGGACGTAATGACCACATAACAATCACATTAAAGCTGAAAAATAGAAGATTATTGAAATAAAGTGAAGTAGTGTGTAATTCTATTTTTCAGTATGTTTGTCATTGATAGACTTTTATTGCCTGTATTTTTAATGCTTGTGTTTTCTCCACGTAACTTGACAATGAATGGGTTACTTGTTGTTAATTAGAAATGACTAGTAATAGGCTGGTTTAAAATGTATGGGGGATAAAAGTATGAGTTTTATGGCTGATTTTATTAAGGTCTGAGGAAGCAAACTTACTGTTTGTGAAAGCGCTTACCTAATAAAAGTTTTTAAGAAAGACTGGATTTTGTACATTTGGAGACTGCTATGAGCTGCTAGAAGTGTTTTTTTGCTGTTTTATATATATATATATATATATATATATATATATATATATATATATATATATATATATGGGTCTAGGACACATGCTCGACTAGCATATGTCCGAATCATAAAACATCGAGCACACATACATGAAAGCGCTTAACATCGAAAAGCGCTTCCGTGTATGTGTAGTTAAAAAAAAAATCTGCGTTTGTGCAAGGGTGCTTCACCCCCCTATTTTATTATTTTCACTCTGAGATCACACTACAGAGGGGAAAAGGGAATTTTCCCTTACCCGCACTGCAGTCCGATCTACGAAACAGGCACACATACACAGAAGTGCATGTCGATGTTAAGCGCTTTCGTGTATGTGTGTTTGATGTTTTTTGATTTAGGCATATGCTAGTCGAGCATGTGTTCGGATCTCATATAAATAAATAAATAAATAAATAATAAATATATATATATATATATATATATATATATATATATATATATATATATATATATATACTAGTTGTTTTCCTCTCTGGTCTGGTTAACTGGTGGGTAAATGATCGAAATTTTATAAAAGGATTTCTGATTTGAGGCAGCTGTTGTTACTTCTAAATAGCTGTTTTTATATGAAAGGGTTCATTTTTTTCATGATGATGTTTTGTGAGGAAAATGGTGGTCTGTGTGACTGTTCTCATTGTGGAGATTCATGACATGCACTGACAAGGCAACTTGAGTGTTTTCTTTTTTTTTTTTTTTGCTTTCTGTAAACTCTATAAGCTTCAAGATTTGATTTCCCACTGAAAATGCTTTTTTCCTCACTAGAGGCAACCTCTGCTGTGCATAAGCCTATTTGGGTACTTTTTTAACAAGTTTATGAAGCTGCAGCTTGAGGAAACAACAGTGATGACATCACCTGACCTTTTGAACTTGTTTAATGGCTGTATTTAGAATTTTTTTCTCTTGAAATTCTGTTATCCTTCACTTAGATACTTTTAATGGTAAATAATTTGTTCTTATAAAAGGGTTTAACTCCTTTGAAAATACCTATGTTCTTTTATAGATAGGGTTGCCACCTTTTCAAATGCCCAAAGTGGGACAATTGTGGTACAAACATTAGATTTTGCAGGTCAAAACATACCCGCAGCCAGTACAAGGGAGAGAACTTCACTTTTTTGTGTAAATAAAAGCTTATTCTTGTAGCATTTTAGTTGCTTATTCTGTCTCTTACAACATTTATATGTTTCAGGTACAGAATAACTGTTTTATGCAACAATTACATAAAATATAGGAAATATATCTCAGGACATTTGTCATTTTTACAATTTTTTTGCAGGACACAACTGCCCAAAGAGGGACTGTCCCTCGCAAAGTGGGACAGGTGGTAACCCTATTTATAGATGCATACATTCTGCAGATTCAATGACACTTTTAGTAACTAAATATCATCAAATGAACTAGGAGCTGTATTAGAAAACTCATTATGTATATTAGCATCAGACTTATGTTACATAACTAAACCTTTAGTAACTAAACAGAGAGTTGTGAGGCTTTTTTTGGCTTTTTGAAAGAAGTACTTACTACACTATCCATGATAAGTAAGTTTTCAATAAATTTCAAGTCAAACATGGAAGAAAGATCTTTCAGTAAGTAACAACATACACACTATAGTCAATGGATTATAAATGTTCATCATTAAATATTAATGGTTTGAAGAACAATGTCAAAAGAGCTGGTTTTCTTAAATATATCAAAATGCATAAAGCCCAGATAATCTTTTTACAGGAAACCCATCTATTGAAAAAAGACCTACAAAAATACTTATTTAATGGCTATACCATTCTGGCTGATTCATGTTTTAAGATTAAGAGAAGGGGCACTCTTACTCTATGGAAAAATACTTATACTATGCCAAGAATTATAGATACAATTTCAGATAAAGATAGGATGCTAAGCATGGTTATTTTGGAAATCAATAGGAAGTATTATACTTTGATTAATACATACTGCATACCAGGACTAAGTACTAAATATATTGACAAATATCTGGACCTAATTACTTTAAATGCAAAAGGGGAAATTATAGCAACAGGTGATATTAACTGCCAAAACCAGATGAACCTTAAAGATATACATTGTCTAAGAGAACATTATTCCTTATTCTATACTCACTATTCATATCGGTTTGCTGGACAAACAAACATTGATAAGGTCTTTGTATCAAATAATATATACTCAAAAATAAGTGACATATCTGCAATGATGTGTCCACCTTCAGACCATAATGTTATAAACTTTACATTAACTACACATACAAATGATTTAAGATTTCTACAGAGAATTCCTGCTTACATGACTAAGTTAAAATACTTTAGGGAATGGATAATGAAAGAAATAGACATGTTTATGGAAACAAATGATAATGGTGAAGTGACTGATACTATACTATGGGACTCATTTCAAATTTATATATATTGTAGAATAAAATCTTGGTACCTTAAAAAAAGCGAGAGTGGGACAAAGAACTTTTAGAGTTACAAAAAAATAGACAAGATAAAAATGGATGCAAAACCAAATAACAGAGTAGCACATAATGAAATTACTAAGTTAAATCAAAAATACTTAGAAGTTCTGAATCATAAGGTAGCCATAAACCTGGAAAAATTTAAATTACAATCTTATGCTGTAAATTCCAAATATCTACATAAAATAGCGGTAAGATAAAAAAAATCAAAATCTTATTAATGAGATTAAATATAAAAGTGATGGTTCAGTTAAGAGTACATCTAACTTAATGGGCATATTAGAAGTGTTCAAAATCTACTATAAAGATATAAATAATAACACACCACTTTTGGAAACAGATAATGTAATAAATAATTTTATTCAAGAAAATATAACCACTAAGGTGTCAATGCAACAAAATAACATATTAAATAAACAAATAATACTAACAGAAGTGAAAGAGCAAATAAAAAAATTAAAAGATAATAAATCTCCAGGACTGGATGGAATTATTCCTGAACGATATAAGATTTTTCCTGAATATATAATAAAGAAAATGATGAGTGCCTTTACTGTGGTTAAGCAAAAATGTATAACACTGTCATCATGGAAATATTCAATCATCTCCCCCATTTTAAAACAAGGTAGGGACCCCAAATCTTGTGATTCATATAGGGCAATTTCATTACTAAACACTGATTATAAAATTTTCATGGCAATATTAGCTAATAGGATAAAGAAAATATTACCTAATCTAATACATAATGATCAGACAGTGTTCATTCTTCATAGAAAAGTGCAAGAAAGCATTATTAAATTACTATCTTTAATAGACATAGTATGCAAATACAAAAAAAAAACAACTATTATCAGCCTAGACATAGAAAAGGCTTTTGATTCTATTAGTTGGTCTTATCTACAAAGAATTCTGATTGGTTTTGAATTCTCCTCAGATTTTATTAATGAAAATTTATAGTGGGGCACAAGTGTATGTGACAATCGGATCATATCTATCCTCACCACTAGAAATTCTCAAGGGAACTAGACAAGGTTGTCCTTTGTCACCATTATTGTTTGTTCTTTTGATGGAACCTTTTGCTACATATATCAGAAACAAGCAAAATATAAAAGGCTTTCAAATTATTAAGGACTATTGTCCTAAGATACAATTATTTGCTGATGATATGTTGTTAATGTTGGGTGATATTGATGGTTGTTTGCATGATGTTAGAAATACTTTAATCAAATTCAAAAGAATTTCAGGGCTTAAATTTAATCATAATAAATCCAAAACATTACTAATTAACAAAAAGATCATCAAAAACCCAAGAGAGAATATCATGTTTAATTGGAAAAATGATGAGAATATTTGGGTGTCAGTATAAAGAGTACATGGAAAGAGTCTGTTAAACTAAACTACAATAATTTAATAACCACCATTAGTGAACTAATCAAAAGATGGAATACAATGTTCTTCACAATGGAAGATATGCTTTTTTTAAATTAAAATGAATATTTTACCTAAAATTTTGTTTTGTATACAGTCATTGATGCTACCCCCCCAAAAAAAACTTATTTAAAAAATTAGATTACATGCTACTTACATTTTTGTGGTTCCCCTTAAAACCAAGGATTGTATATAAATGGCACATTAGAGCTTGAAACAGTAAAGGGATAGCATTCCCTAGTTTAGATCTTTATTCCAAATCAGTTATAATTAATGTAATATTGCATTGGATCTCACCTACCTATATATCTGGCTGGAAAATAATCCATGAGATTCATATAACTGATGTCAGAGCTATAGAAAATCAATTTAAGGAACGATACAGAATAAGTAGAGTTCATTGGCTTTTATGTGAATTTTGTTTAATAAGAAATTTGATCATTTTTCTCATGGCATTAATCAAATATTTAATAACTTTAAAAATATAATTGATTGTAATTCCAGCATTAAACAATTCCTATTTCTTATATTCCCTATAGCATACTCCACTGATTGCCTAGATTCTTTCAACATCAATGTGATACAAAAATTAAAGGAAAAGAACTTGATATTCTGGCATCAGTTTATTGAAAATAAGTGCATTAAACCACTAAACTCTCTTCTATGTAGTTTTGATAATTGTCAAGACAGTATGTTGTTTATACACTCTTTATGACAGTTTATAGAAAACAAAATGAGAGTATCAAGCAACCTAGAGACTGAATCTGTACCTAGTTTGATCCAGATTTTTATTAGGTGTCTTGAAAAGACAGATGTTCAAAAATTAAGTATCTCACCTATCTATAAGATACTAAGAGAAGACATTCTAAAGTTTGACTCAGATTTTTGGAATTACTATGTAAAGATTAATGGAGAACAAATATCTGATGAATCCAAAAAACTGTTATTGAAATTTACTTATGGTACCTTTTCTTCATTATACTGGAGATTGTATACATGGAAATTACTCCACATAAAATAAATCTTATACTCAAAAACAGTGAAAGTAAATGTTGGAAATGTGATGAATTACTAGAAGCCAACTGGGTTCACATGTTCAATGAATGCAGAAATGTTGTTCAATACTGGAAAGACTTCAGATATTTTGTAAAGGCTTTATGATCTGGTAAGTGTCATATTTCTAACTCACTAATCCTATTCAATGTTCCTATACATAATGTAATACCTAAATCTCAGATTCAGTTACTCTGCTCAATTCTTACAATTGCCAGAAAAGTTACTATTTTGAACTGAAAAAGTAAGTTAATTTTTAAAGAATGTATTAATTTAGCAAAAGTTGTTTGTAAAAAAGAACTGCAAACCATTTGTTATAGAACTCTTAACATTACTCATAAAAAATAGCTTGGCAAAAATTGGAAAACCTTTTAAACAAATACCGATAACTTCTCATAGATAAAATGATTGTTTATCATGGATGAATGTAAATATTGTAAATAGTTTTGTTATTGTTTATTGTATTTGTTATATGTAAATTTGCGTATGTTTATAATAAAAACAAAATAAAAATGTTTTTAGAAAAAAAATAAATGCAGCAACAGATATGAGAGAAATGCAAATCATGGTAGGAATACTGTGGGGTAATAATAGGGCATGGGATGGTGGGGAAGTTAGGAGGTGTTAGTATTCGAAGAGAGTAATGATAGAGGTTTTGAGGCCCTTATGTGATGTGGTCTGCTGTATGTGAAGTGCAGTATGATTTGGGGTGAAGGAATTTTTAAGTACATCTCTGAAGGTGCAAAGGGAGGATTGTAGTTCACGTAAGTGGCTTAGGAGTGATTTCCATATTTTAGGAGCAAGGATGGAGAAAGAGTGGTCATCACAGTGTAGCCTTGTTTGCAAAGGTCAGAGGGGATGGAAGAAATATTCCCCTCTTCAGAGACAAAAGACTGTTGTAATAGTCTGGGAATGCCAGCCTATAAATGTGCACATGTATCCTCTGCCCTGCACTGTTCTTTTGCAACTGCAAAAACCACAGCACATAAATGCACAGCTCATCAGCCAAGAAGGCACTGAAAGGAGTTGTGCCATCCTTCAGTGGTAGTTTGAGTGCACAGTAAATGATACCCAATCAACATAAGTGCACTCCAAAATTTGGTAGGGAACAGCGGTAACAAATGTGGTTGCAAAAAAACCCAGCATTCTCATCTTCTTGCAATTTTCAAAAACATAATAGTCCTCAAATTACCAAGAAGAGAAGCAGTCTATAGAAATTATTTCTCACACAGAATTTCATAGACTGCAGGTATCTGTGAGGCATCCAGGAAGTGTAGTGCTGCTAATTGTTCACAAAAGTCTGAAATTATATTGAGCTACAATAAAATCTAGAAAAGCCCACATTTTGTTACTTGTATCATACATTTTGTGAGAAGTGAAAAAAGCTATTATTCACCTTAACGTTGGTCGCATTCCAGTGCACAATTTGGAAGGCTTCAGGCTCAAAATTACAAGGAATAAACCATAATAACATCAAACAGTGCATTATCTTGTAAGCCACAAAAAAAGTCCAAATAATGTTGTATGCTTTGTATGACTTAACAGTCATGAGTACAAATATGAATGACAGAGGTTTGCATCTTCTAGCATCATTAATAAACATTTGCATTGAATATAGCTGCCAACAAAGTGTCCACCTATTTAAGTAGGTGCTATCTATTACCTAGACAGTACCTGAATAAACACCAAATAAATTCTGTGCTGAGGTAAGTAGCTTAATGCTACAATTGTTAGCAGCATCACTGTATGGTTTTGAAAGAAACACACCACTCTTTGGACTCCACGTGAATCAGTCCAAAGATGAATGGCAAAGACTCAGTCTGCAGTTCCCTTTGTGGTTTTACTTAAGGCTTGCACCACTGCCTTCTGTAATGATAAGGATATGCTCACATCACTGTGGAGATCATTAGTGGCACCATCCACAGCCAAGTGTGGGAAACTGAGAAATGTTTCTGCTCTGAACTTTATGTCAGCTATGAGCATACATCTGTTTCTCTAACTACAGTAGATCAGCTGCATGCATATGGGTGCTCATGCATAGCAATTCCTCTCCACCAACAACAAGCAAGGTTACTGCATACTCCTTTTATTTATCCTGTAGCTTTGTAGTCATACTTCTTTTGTTTGGAGTCATATTCCCAGTTATACAGTGATATAGATAACCATCCATGTTTTATTGTGCTTTCGTGTGCTGCAGTTTTGCAGTGCTATTTACTGCACCAGTTAAAGCTTCTGTGCATCACCTTACTCATTCATCACCTTTCTTATGTGTGATAAGTCTAAATCTAACCCAACCCCTGCTCCAAACCTAACTCTGCACACTACATTACCAGAAACAATTTCCCTAACAGTACCAGTCTTCAGACAGTGCTTGTACTGTTTCTTATTTTTCTGTCCTAGGGTTTACTGATAGTAAGAGAGAAGTAATCAATGTTTTGTGATGCAGTCATTTTATGTGTCACACATCTGTGTTTTTGGTCAGGTTTTGTCTCTCATTTGTGTGTCACTAATTTGTGCTATGTTGTCTATGTTGATTTATCAAAATAATGAAAAAAATTATCACAAATGATCAAGTCCTTCATATCGCTCAATGAAAACATTGAAAGCCTTCAAAACCAAAACAACATATTGAAAAATGAAGCAACCAGTTTCCTATTTTGTTCTGTTAAGGGTAACACTAACTTCAGACATAATTTGTCTGAATAGTGCTAGTGTCATATGAAGGATTTTTACTAAGGTGATGTGTAGGGTTGGGGTTAGGGATAGGGCTAGCATTAGGATTTGCATGTATTAATAAGGTGGAGTAGAGGGGCTTTGCCAAACTGCATGCACACACACACCCACACACACACACACACACACACACACACACACACACACACACACACACACACACGTGCGCACACACACACACACACACACACACAAATGTGCACACATGCACACACACATGCACACACACACACACACACACACACACACACACACACACACACACACACACACACACACACACACACACACACACACACACCAACATCACATACACAATGATGCAAATACACAATAGCACACGCACCAATAAAATAAACAAATACTACAAGTAGTTTCTTTTGCATGGGAACTTGTCTACCTGCGGTCCCTCACAAATTTAAATATCCCAACTTTGAAATTGTATAACAGTAAGGGAAAGGGCATATTCCCAACCTCTATGTACCACAATTTCACACAGTACAGAACTGGCACCTTTTGATCAGCTGCATTATAGTTATTAGTTTATATATTAGCTAGTCAATTGTAAAACTCTGGCTGAAGTGTTACAGTGAAAAGGCTGCTTGCCTAAACAGACAGATACATTTGCCTATTATGAAGATGGACTTATAAATCAAGAGTGGAGATTCTTTAGGATAACATAACCAGAAGAAACTATGAACTTATATGTGCAGTACAACAATTTGTGGATTTATCAGCAGACTACAAGATTACCTGTGACCTGCAGAGTACAAGGTTACCTATGGCATACTAGGAATTGACCCCAGTACTTACTAGAAGCCTAAGCCATGGGTAGACTATGAGTTTATAGGCAGTGTACTCTGAGCTGATTCATCAAGGAAAGGAACTATGTGGACCACTGGGTCCCAAATGAAAATGGGCTTTGAGAGTGTAGGAGGTGTGTATGTGGTGATATGGAGTAGTTTGAAAAGAAGTCAGCCTAATAGTAGATCAGTTCTTTGTTAGACTGGAGGCCACTTTGCTTTAAAAGTCATATTACATTGCTATTCAATCCCAGGGAAGTTAGTGAACAAACAGATTTTTTTAGAGAGTGATTGCAAGGATGTCATGTTTTTAAAAGAGGTTGTAGCTGTTATAGGTATTCCATACTCCAAATGAGTGGAGGATTTCCTCTCCTATGGCTGTTTGTCCAGGGTATGACAGGCAGGAAGATATTCAGGAGGTTGTTAATTTGACTCTCCTTTCTTTGTTTTTAATGTAATAGTCTGTTAAAGCCAGATTCCTTGGCATTTGAAGGTGGTGGTAGTTTTAGTTGTGCAAACATACTCATTTTAAATAAAAATGTTGGAGTTTTTTGTGATTTTTTTAAAATTTTTTATTGGATTTTTAATTTGTAAAATAATCATAGCAATATTTACAGTCAGAAATTTGTGAACATAATAAATAAAAAAATTCAGCTATACCTCACACACAAAAGAAAACAACAACTATTTACAGGAGTATCCATTAACCATCATGTCATTCAAGTTATTATACATTACATTAAAATCTAAAATGCAGTTATTTTTTCTTGTCAAGCAGATCTCTTAGTTTTGTCCATGTATTGTAGCAAGAGGTAATCCTGGTTGTTCTTGACTTAATTATAATGATGACAACCTTCAGTTGCAATATTTATAAATTCTTTGAAGGAAGGTGTAGATTCATTCTTCCAATTCTGAGTTACAACCTTTCTCGCTACAGATAGTATAGACCAAAAAATGCAATATTTCACTTTTTTAAAACATATGGGAAAAGATGTGTTAGAAAAGATTAGTGATTTAGATAAAACAAATGTATCTCCAAAAAAGCCCGTAAAAAGAGATTAATGTTATTCCAATAAGGTGTTAAGACAGTACAGTCAAAAACATGTGCTGCCAATCCACTTTAAGTTCTTGTTTACATCTCCAGCAAACTTGTTTCTTTTTGAACATTAATTCAATTTTATGCAGTGTGAAGAAAGATCTATGCAAAAATGTTCAAATAAAGTGATTCCATCTAAGAAATGGAGTTGTATGTTTAGAAGATATTAGAATTATTTTTTTATCTTCTTCTCTTGGAGGTCTATTATTAATTCGGATAAAATAATTCTAATAAATTTTATTGCAAATTTTTGTTTCTCTCCTCACAACTATATATAATTTGGATAAGAGACAGTGTTCCAATGTGTTTTGTTGCATTAAGAATATTAGATATTCAATTAATTTTGGGATTTGATCTCTTATCCTTGGATGCGTTAACTTAATTTCCTCTTCTACCTGTTTTGGGATTGTACGTCTTGCCACATGTCTTTATCTAAATTATATTTGCTCTTAATATAATCAACAGAATGCAGCTTTTCATCTTTCATTAATTGAAACCAATGTAGCAGATTTTTCTCCCTAAATGTGATCATTGTTTCTAACTTTGAGGTAGAGATGTTATTTTGTGTATATGCCATAGGAAATATAGGGAAGATCCATCCTTTATATGTCAGGTTTCTATATATAAAATTTTAAAAAGTGTTTAATATAGTAGAAAGGAAATAGGAGTCACTTGTTTGGTGACTTTTTCCTATAAGGTAATCCTTTAATAGCCAATGTAGACTGTTATTTAGTATGACATAATTATTAGAATGTCTATTATGTTTAGAGTTTATAAAAAGAATTCCTAAAAACTCTTTTCACCTAAATGTGTGTTATTAATCCAAAGAATGCATTGTTTTTATAACTGATGATAATGAATATAATTCTATATCTGGAAGCCCTATCCCTCTTAATGCCCAGTGTTTCATATGACAGGTTTAAAGCAATTCTTGGTGTTATTGGAATACCAGAGAAATCTCAAAATGAAAGTGTTAAATTCTTTAATAAAACTTTTTGTGGGGTAATGTTAGTGATTGTATAATATATAAGATTTTTGGTAAGATAATCATTTTGATTATAGATAACTTCTCTTCCATCATGAAGAGAATTTTATTCCATTTGTCTATTAGTTTCTTTATATTTTATACTGTTTGTATAACTATAATTTATTATATCTTTAATGTTACCTGTTATAATTATTCCTAAATAATTAATTTTCCTCTTTTTGACAATATATTTAATACACTTATTTTTGATTATATACTTATTTGTAATAATACATAGGATTTTTTGTTTTGTTGTTGTTAAATGTCAAACCAGATTTTATTTGAAATACATCTATTGCTAAGAAAACCACAGATAGAGAATTAACACTGTCATTTAATGTCAGTAGGATGTCATCAGCAAACAGTTGAATTTTAGAATATTAATTCTCATTTATGTTAACATCTTTTCTATCAGTATTTTATCTGTGAAAATTAGCAAATGGTTTTGTAATTAGGTAAAAAGCACAGGTGAAAGAGAACATCTTTGTTTGGTTCCTTTCAAAATTTTATAGAATTAGAAGTAAAAGTACCTATTTTAACATATGCAAAATAATCATTATAAAGAAGATTAATAATATATGTGAAGTTACTTGAAAAATTATAGTCTTCTAAAACCAGCAAGAGATGTTTCCAATTTGTCGAGTCAAAATCACTATAAATATCAAGATTCATTAATATTAAGTTCTTTTTTGTTTTATTTGCATAGTCAATTATTGTGATTATTATTTTAATATTACCATAAGTATTTTTGTTTAATATAAATCCAGTTTGATCTTCATCAATCATGGAGGATAGAAGATATTTTAATTTATTAGCATGAATTATCATAAACAATATTTAATCTACATTTAAAAGTGAAATCAGTCTGTATGAAGAGCATTCAGTAGGATTTTTGTCAGTTTTTAAAATTGGAGATATAAGGGTATATTTCCAGGAAGGAGGAACTTTAGCTAGGTCCTTGACTATAGAAAAAAATGTTGTGTAGTATGTCTAAGGCTTCTTTGGGTAACAGCTTATAAAGTTCAGATATAATCCCATCATTATCTGGTGCTTTATTAGGTTTCAGTTTAGAAATTTGAGTTTGAAGTTCAGACATAGAGATCTTCTTGTCAATTAATTATTTTAGTCATCAAATAGTTGAGAGTTTCCAAAATTATGGTTTTGGTTTTATTAGAGTTTATTAGCAGTTTGTTGCTGTTAAGCCAAGAGGAAAGAGAGAGAGAGTGAGAGAGAGAATGTAATTTTGAAGTTGCTACCTGATGTGAGTGGAGAGGTTGATCATGTTTATTATCATATTGTCTGCATACAAAACGATGGGCAAATGGGGAAGGCCATTGAGAAGTTTGTTGATGAAGATGTAGAAATGAAGTGTGGTAAGGACAGATTCTTACAGAAAACCACTGGTGATGGGTGCTTCACTGGAAAGTTAAGTTCTAATCTTCACTTTGAAGACTCTATAGGTGAGGAATCTTAGGAACCATCCTGATGCTAGGAAGCTAACACCCATTTCCATCTTGTGGTTTAGTAGGTAGGGTGAGCTGGGAGAAGGGACCAAACAGCTGTCATACAGCTTCTTTCAGAAATTATGTTGCTTAAGAGTAGTATTTGATGAAAGGTAGGAGAATAATTGGTTATATATTAACTTCTGTAGTATTTTTCCAATTGCACGTATAATGGGTATAATGGAATGGGGCAGAAATAGAATACTTTTAAATGTTTTTATTGCTTTGGTAGTGGTTTTACAATATTATTCTTCAATAGAGCTGGCAATGAGTTTGTGATGTGGCAAAAGTTAATTTTGACACAGTGGGTACATATAATTCTAACAAGCCATTCCAACAGTTAATATCACAGTGCTTTAATGAGGCTGACAGGAAAAAATGTGATCTGCTTCTCTTTGTAATGGTGCACCACAGTAATATAATAAGGGAGCATTTTATATGGTACAGAATATTGGAATGATTTGTTTGAACTGTATGCTGCTTTCCATGTTCGTACATCAGGCTATGTCAGCTCTTCCTATCATTGTGAAGTAGAATTCACCAAGCGTTGGAATGTTCATCCACTAATAGTGAATGTGAGTTGAGTCTAGACCATTGTAAAACTGGTTAGTTTTATCTTACTGATGATGTATTTGCTGTTGCTACAGTAATCCTGCTCAGTATGAGAGGTACTACTGGTTCAGACATTTAGAATATAAATTATTCTAAAATAAATTATTCATTTTTCTGATGTGTCTAATTATCAGTGTTCAAAGGTGTATTTGTATATTCCTGAATCAGGCAATAACCATTAAGGAGTATTTCTGTTGACTATCTGAGCTGTTTGGTTGGCTGCTATATACCTGCATCAACTGTATTACAAGCTGAGATAAGTATAAACTTGCAGTGTTAAAGACAGTACTGCATTTTATTTTTCTGTTTGTTTAATTGAATATTGCATTAAAGATAATACTGCATTTTATTTTTCTGTTTATTTGTTTCACTGAATACTGTGGTCTCTCTGTCTCTCTGCAGTAAGTGGGGTTATTGTTTTCACTTCATTGATATTCAATTTCTAACTCTTGGCCTATAGGGTTTCTCTGTGCTTATAAGTGTTAGCCATTTGTCTGTTAATTTATTTCTGCTGAATATCTGAGCTGTTTGGCTAGCAGCTAAATACCCACATCAGCTGTATTACAAGCTGAGTTAAGTACAAACTTGCAGTATTAAAGATAGTACTGCAGTTTATTTTCAGTTTATTTACTTGTTTCATTGAATATTGTGTTAAAGATAGTACTGCATTTTATGTTTCTGTTTATTTATATGTTTCACTGACTATTGTGGCCTCTCTGTCTCTCTGCAGTTAGTTTCCCGCTCCCTCTCTGTTCTTGTTGTGGTATTAATCTTGGTGGCTTTGGAATTGCCCACCCCTCCTGTAAATTTGTGTTTGAACACCCCTCCTGGGTCCATCTCATTTGCTCACACAACTGAGTACAGTGAAATTATATTTTGATTTCAGACACTCCTACCAGTCCCATCTGTTCAGCTCTATTCCAGCTCTAGCTCTATCCCAGTCTAGTGTCATTAGCTCATTCTACCTAATACAGAGAGAACATTTGAGAGAAAGCCAACCCACATAGGTCCTTAACCTTGAATTATCTTCTGTTTCTCCTTTCTCCCTTTCCACTTTACAAAATAAAATCTTTGCTAGAATCTCTTTGTGTTCTGACTGAGTGTGCTTCTAAGCTGATAAGTATATTTTTTGGCACTTTTTAACTGTTCAGAGTTGAATAAAACAATAATTGAATTCAGTTCAGAATACAATTTGAATAAATTGCATTTATTTAAACTGTATTTGCTTTAATATTGCTACACACTTAAGCATGGTAGCTTGCACTGCACTTGAATTGTTTTTAGTGATGTTTTAGCTGCTTTTCTGTAAAAAAATTGAAGCTTGTTTCCTGCCTTTCCTGTAACTAGTCTAGTCCAGATACAGATTTGCTGTATCCAGGATTGTTTGTAAGCTTCTGAGCCTGCCAAGCCTTTCTGTGTTGGAGAGAAGCCGTCTAGCTTGTCAGTGAGAATGATAAGCATTAGTTAGCCTATCTATCACAAGAGTGGTTTCTGGCCCAGAAATTGTAATTTATTGGCTGTTTGGGCAGTTTTTCTATCTCTTTCAACTTTCTGGTCTAAAAGCCCGCATTTGTGCTTGCTTCCTGCTTTTCCTGTAGCTAGTCTAGCTCACATACAGTTTTGCTATATCCAGGACTGTTTGTAAGCCTCTGAGCCCCCCAAGCCTTTCTGTGTTAAGGGAAGCCTTCTAGCTTATCAGTGAGAGTAGTAAGCACTAGGTAGCCTATCTACCACAAGAGGAGTAGTTTCTGACCCAGAAATTATAGTTTATTGGCCGTTTGGGAAGTTTTTACATCTATTTCAACTTTCTGGTTTAAAACCCTGTGTTTCAGCTTGTTTCCCGCCTTTCCTGTAACTAGTCTAGTCCAGATATAGATTTGCTGTGTCCAGGACTGTTTGTAAGCTTCTGAGAGGTGCCAGAGTCTGCTCTTCAATTTTTCCCTTAGTTCTGCTAGTTTGTTCCTCTCCTGCACTTTTACTAGCTTACTAGTCTAGCACTTTACCATATCAGACTTCTTGTAGCAATTATTGTAGCACACAAAAGTGCTACTAGCACTATCCATTCTAGAAGGAAACAGCTCCAGTACTTATTATTAATGCCCACTCCTCCAGACATGACTAAAGGTCAGTTCCCTGTGCTTTCTCCTATTAACCTGGTGAACTTGGGCATCCTGAGGCATTGTAGCTACTGCCTCATGTGCACCACCAACCCTCTCCTCTTACCTCTCAACACTCAGACTTGTGAGAGATGCACTTATATATCCAAATTGGAAATCACGCACTCTCCAGCAAAGACCAGAATAGCTGGTCAAGAAGAGAAGGTCAACACTTGCACCACACCACATGGAACACACAGCCTCCAGAACACACACCAACACTGCCTTCACATAAAAACACAAACCACACACCCACCTTCATGGAGGCTGTCAATAAAAATCTATCCAAACATCAGAGACCTCCAAGGCAAAAACCCACTCAACCACCACAACACAACACAACACTAATCGTGAGACACATATCTCTCCTAAACAGTTATTTACTCAACCAAAGCCCCTAAGGCAAAACAGCATACCAAACACACTAGTCATAGGTGACATGATAGTGAGGCACACTGATGCCCCACTCACTAGGTTGAATAAGGAGAAAGTAACAGTCAGCTGCCTGTCGGGTGTCAGGATCTGCCACATAACGCACGCACTCAGGTCTCTCAACAACAGGTACAAATATGACTCTGCCATTGTACATGTGGGTGTGTATGACCTGAGACATACCTCCCTGGACTACATGAAAAGAGACATAGAGGAGCACTTAGATTATGTAGCCCAGGCGGATATGACCCCAGCCCTGAGCAGCATCCTACTATCACCCAGAATGATACCACAGTCTTCTTCTTCTTCTTTCAGCTGCTCCCATTAGGGGTCACCACAGCAGATCAACTGTTTCCATTTCTTCCTGTCCTCTGCATCTTGCTCTGTCACACCAACCACCTGCATGTCCTCTCTTACCACATCCATAAACTTTTTCTTAGACCTTCCTCTTTTCCTGTTACCTGGCAGCTTCATCCTTTTCCCAATATACCCAACATCCCTCCTCAGCACATGTCCAAACCAATGTAATCTTGCCTCTCTGGCTTTGTCTCCAAACCTTCCAACCTGGGCTGACCCTCTAATATACTTATTCCTAATCCTGTCCATCCTGGTCACACCCAGTGCAAATCTTAACATCTTCAACTTTGCCACGTCAAGCTCTGACTCCTGCCTTTTTGTCAGTGCCACTGTCTCCAACCCATATAACATAGCTGGTCTCACTACTCTCTTGTAGACCTTCCCTTTCACATTTACTGGTACTCGTCTGTCACAAATCACTCCTGACACTCTTCTCCACCCAGTCCATCCTGACTGTACTCTCTTCTTCACCTCTGTTCCACACTCACCATTACTCTGAACTGTTGATCCCAAGTATTTAAACTCATCCACCTTCACCACCTCTACTCTCTGCATCCTTACCATTCCTCTATCCTCCCTGTCATTCGCACACATACCACAGTACAAGCAGAAAATGATTGATTTCAACAGTTGGCTAAGTTTCTGGTGTCATTCTAAGGGGATCCAGTATTTGTCTGCCTGGGATGACATGACTGACAGGCCTCAATGCTTTGCAAGAGATGGCCTACATCTGTCATCCCTGGGCTTCCGGATACTGGCCAAGGCTCTTGCCACTCCTATAGCGCCTTTTTAGGTGGTGTTCCAAAGACCAAATTACCACTGTAACAGCTGCAAACAAATGCAATCCGAGGGTCATGCTGCTCAATGCTAGACATCTAAATCTCAAAATGCACTCATTCAAAGCACTCCTTAAAATGGGGAACATCGACATTTGTGCTGTAACAGAGACCTGGTTCAAGGCAGCAGAAAGCACCCCTGCACTACAAGGTTATAACTTATTCCACACCTTTTGGCCCCAGAACTTGGACTGAAACTCCAAAGGCAGTGGTGTTTCCATATCTATAAAGGATGTGCACACCTCCAGACTGGTAGCCCAACATAACGCATCAGAGATGCTTCAGGTGCAGCTAACACTGGGTAAGACAGCGATTCAGGTTGTGGCCTGTTATAGGTCACCAACCATGTCCCAAGACTCACACTCCACGTTCCTAAGCACCCTGGAGAATATTAGGGTCCAATCTAACACTCTCATACTGGGCGACTTCCACTACCTCTCCAGTAACTGCAAAACTACTCAGGTGCCAATACACTTGCCCAGCATTTCCCAGAATTCATTAATTCCAGTGCCCTGGACCAGCACATTCTTACCCCGACTAGAGGTAGCAACATCCTTGACCTGGTCATTACTAACATGGGCAACCATTGCTCTACACCAATAGTCAACTCCTCCCTGGTTAGATCCGACCACAAACTAATCACCTTGGAAATCCACATTTATCCCCCCCTCGCAAAGATAACCACCATGGAAAACTTCTCCAAAGATAACTTTGGGCTCCTAAAAACAGAGGTGGCTAACTTAACAGAACCCATACAAATGGAGAATAGTTGCATGACCGCCGAATCATACACCAATGCACTGTACGAATATGTACACAAATGCCTGGATCGCGCCATACCCAATAGAACCAAGATGCTCTCCTCCAAAAAAATGGAAGCCAATCTGGTAGTCCCCTTGTAACAGCTCCAGGGCCATTAGCCTAGTACATACCTACGAACCTATGAACCTATGTCACTGATGACTTAATGGGAAGTTCAATCACGAGTATACTTTTTGGATCAGACTATTTTATTTCATGTCAGTTTATATTAGATATTTATTGTTATATTTAGTTATTTCTGTTTTTTTAGGAATTACTTACTTTATATTTGTTTCATTTATATGGTTCTGTGAGGTGTATTATATTGGTGCGATTATGCCTTCACATGTATTAGTTTTACATTATATATTTTTTTCCTTATAGTTTTGCCATTTCATATATTATGAAATGTAGCTTATTATATGAATACATAGGAAGTTCAGTGGGCTCTTTGTATTGCTCTGCATACTATGTTATTTGCTATCCTTATGTATTTTATTTATTCACGCTGTTACACTTATTATCAATATTATTGTGTTGAGTTCAATTTTCATTATTTGTATTTTGGTCTTGTATTTTTGGGAGCGGGAATATACCATTTCCCTCATGGGTTGGGCATTTTCTTATTGGTCGAGTGGGTCTATAAATATTTATGACATTTTGCTTTTGCTTTTTTGACTATGTACCACTGAAGAAGGCATATTTTTGCCGAAACCGGTCTGGACATTAAAGTCATGGTTTTCTGGTAATTCATTGGTGTTCTCATCATTTTTTACTTCGACTCACATATCTGCTGGCCAACAGTGGTTTTTATGGTACATTCCGGACCGTGCTGTACCTACGTGCGGAGCATTGTGTTTGGATTGTATAGAAAACTGACATTGAAACCAGTAAGAAGAAGCTTCATTACTAATTACAAAGTATGTGAAGTAATATCTTTGATGTTGCTATCTGGTAGGATAAATTGCTTTCAGACAATTTTTTCTTCCTTTGTGTTATAGGAAATGTTCTTTTTAGAATGATGGATTGATGTAAACTGAAAATCAGACTGAGGACTTATTTCATAATTGGTTATTGCATAATTGGTCTTGTAAGAAATAAAAATCAGTCTTTGTCACTTGTGTTAATTTAATTAGATCTGAATGTGATCATTTTATGTTGATGTAGATCATAAGGATTTATTGTTTAATCACAAAGATTATATGCCCAGTGCAATTTCAGTGTACTGTTTCATGTTGGGTCATGTCTAATTATCAAGTTATCCTGGATTGCTATTAATTTCAGTAGATATAGAATTAACTAACTCAAAAAATAACAAGGACTGAACACAGAAAAAAGACTCTTAGTTAAATATTTAATTGGTTAGCACATTCTCGTAACTAAACAACGCTTCATCATACCATACAATAAAAAATAACATATGTTTTGCCGTTTTCCGAACTTTTATGGCCTCTACGAACTATTTTTGTCGAGTGGTAAGCAGGAAATGCCTAGAATGCAGCCAAGAGTGTGTATTTCGATGCAACACTTCCTGTGGTCCGGCTGTTAAAGCGGTCCCCCGTTGCAAGTATTATTAATGGTTTCCAGGCTTGAGAAACTGAGGAGAACTGACATAATGTATTAATGTTCTTTTTAAAAGTGAATAACATTATAGTATGTACTTTAAGCACATAATAACATATCTTTTTTGCTTTTTCTTTTAGCTTTGAACCAAATCTTGATTTTACACTAGTTACAGAGGGTGCAGGGTTTAGTAATGTTTATATGAATATAAATGTTAAGATAGTCATTATTGTGTTGTTTAAATCTGATAATTAATGTTATTTTAATTAAGAACTGAAATATGTAAATGCAAAACTCTGATAATTCAATTATATATATGTATTAGTAATTACAGGCATTGTGTTTGGTACAGGAGTATAATGTAGTATGCAATTCTTTTTTTTTTTTTTTTTTTTCTTTCTTTCTCTTCTCTCTAAAATTGGTATATATATATATATAATGACTGAAACAAATGAGGTATTTGGGTTAGAAATAAATAGCTAATCAACTTATTAAAATTTTCCTTTTAATGGTAATAATACCTTCTAAAGTAGATTTGCTTAAATAATAGATCAAAAGCTGTAGATCAATGGCAGTGTTTGTTATGGAATGTTTAGTTTAAACTTTGTCGTAGTTAAGTTAGAATATATAGGTTGTAAGTCTAGGAAATGTTTTAAATTTTATTATATGATGCTTTTAAATGTGTTTGTTTCTTTAACCCTTTTCATATTTTGTCTCATACAAGACCAATATATGTCCTGGTCCAGGGGTAAAGTGGTAAGCACTGGTTTGGGACGGGATGTAGAAAATGCTTCCAGATTATGTATATTATGCAGTTAGTACATATCTATTTTATATTTTCCCTCTTAAACTATTACTGTGCAGATAGACCTGTGTATGTGGGAATTAGACTCATGGAATGTTAAAGGGCTCCAGAACTTAAAGAAGAGGAAACTATTGCTACACATACTGTTACAAGATAAAGCACTGTTTGTATTTCTGCAAGAAACACATTTGATGAATGACCAATGGGCTGATATTAAAAAAAGAACTGGATCAGAGAAGTAATGGCATCAGAAGGTAAGACAAACAGTGCTGGGGTGGCTATAATTATTAAAAATCAATATAAAGACAAGATTTTAGATTCTAAAGCAGATAAAAATGGGTGATGGTGTTATATGTTATTTTATCAAACAATGCATTTGATAAACCTCTTATACTTCTAAATATCTATGCGCCCTGCAATGACCAACAAAGCTTTATAACATCATTATATTCAATCTTAACACAATATGATGGTTATTATTTTATTGTGGGTGGGGACTGGAATACTTACCAAAATCCGAAATTGGATAGATCTTGTCCACAAAGAGCATTTAATAAGCAGGCTGGATTAGCATTGAATGATTTTAAGGAAGATTTTCAATTATATGACCCCTTTCATTATTCAAATAATATTAATAACACAAATAAGTATACCTTTTATTCTCCATGCCATAAAATGTAGTCTAGAATATATTTCTTCTTGATATCAAAATCATTAATTAATTTAGAACTTATAGTTGTTACACATACTCGTTATCTATCAGATCACTCAAACATTTCGTTAAGTTTTGCTAAAGATTTAAAAGATACAAGGCGGCAGAGAGGTTATAATTGGTCATTTAATCCAAATCTCTTAAATAAGAAGGATATAATAGATGAAATTGCAAAATACTTGAAAGACTTAATTGATAGGTTAAAGCATCAACAGCATACTCCTGATATCGAATGGGCGACAGTTAAAACTCAAATTAGAGGGTTCCTTTTGCAAAAAGCTTCATACTATAAGAAAATTCAAAACAGTGATATTCAAAAATTAGAAACAAAATTAAAGTTACTTGAGCAAGAATTGATTCTGAACTTTAATGCCCAAACAGAGATGGAAATGTTGAAATGTCAAAGGGATCTCTTCTTACTTCAAAATAGTAAATTGACATTCCAGGAGCATAGGAGTTTAGTGAAATATGCCAATAATGTTCAAATACTGTCAAGAGCATTGGCAAGGATCATTAATCAATCGAAAACAACTGTACATATATTGGAAATACAATTTAATAATACATTGTATTCTAAAACTGAGGATATTATTGATATTTTTGAAAAGATTTATGCCAAGGTATATGAGGGTCAAATTGATGGGTCTGTACATAAACATAATAAAAGATTTTTGCAAGCAATTAACTTTCCAAAATTAGAAGAAAGTCTCTAAAATGATCTGACTAAACCTATATCTGAAGAAGAAGTAGTATATACCATTCAACATATGAAATCACATATTTCACCAGGCTGAACAAGGAGAGGGTCACGGTGAGCAGCCTGTCAGGCGCTAGGATCCGCCACATAACACAAGCACTCAGGTCACTCCAAGGCAAGTACAAATATGACTCAGTCATTGTCCATGCTGGTGTGAATGACCTGAGATGTACCTCCCTGGACTACATGAAAAGAGACACAAAGGAGCTCTCTGAGCATGTAGCCCAGGCCGGTATGACCCTGACCTTGAGTAGCATCTTACCCTCACCAAGAATGATGCCACAATATGAAGTCAAGATGATCAATTTCAACAATTGGCTTAAGTACTGGTGTCATTCAAAGGGGATCCAATGCCTGTCAGCTTGGGATGATATGCTCGACAAGCCACGATGCTTCGCTAGGGACGGCTTGCACCTGTCAACCCTGGACTTTTGGATATTGGCAAAGGCTCTTGCTACCCCCATAGTGCCTTTTTTAGGCAAGGCTCAAAAGACAAACCCACCTCCATAGGTATCACAAGGGATAAGAAACTAAGAGTAATGCTACTCAATGCCAGAAGTCTAAACCTCAAGATGCACGCACTCTAAACTCTCCTTAGCATGGAGAACATCGATATCTGTGCAGTAACAGTAAACCTCGTTCAGGGCTCCCGAAAGCACCCCAGCACTACCAGGTTATACCTCATACCATGCTTTTCGGCCCCAAAACTTGGACCGAACCACAAAAGGAGGGGAGTATCGATATTCATCAAAGATACCCACACCTCCAGGTTGGTGGCAAAGCACAAAGCATCAGAGACTATCCATGTGCAACTAACAGTGGGTAAAACTGCTTTCCAGTTTATAGCCTGCTACAGACCACCCTCCCAAACCCAGGAACCCCACTCGGCCTTCCTGAGAACACTGGAAAATATGAAGGTCTCTCCAAACACCATTATATTGGGCGACTTCAACTACCCAAACATAGACTGGGAGCATTACTCTAGCTCCAACACCCTAGCCCAAAGGTTCCTAGAATTTATAAACTCAAATGCTATGGAACAACTTGTTACCACTCCCACAAGAGGAGAAAACATACTGGACCTGGTCATCACCAACATGGGGACTCTATGCTCCAGACCAGAAGTGTATCCCTCACTGGTAAGATCAGATCATAAACTAATCTCACTGGATATTCACATCCCGACCCCACCCCCTGCCCAGAAAACCACAGTGAAAAACTTCTCTAAAGCAAATTTCACACTCCTCAAAACCGAGGTGGAATCCTTCAAAGCCCCCAAGCCTGTGGAAAATACGGCCCAGACCGCAGAATCCTTTATAAACACATTCTATGAATACCTTCAGGAATGCATGGATCATGCGATCCCAAATAAAACCAAGACCCAATCCTCCAAAGGCAGACGTCCTGTCTGGTGGACCCCAGCCATAAACAAACTATACAATAGAAGGAGGAAGCTACTAAATGATAGAGCAAAATCCCAAAAAGGGAAGGCATCACTGATCAGTATTAGCAAAAAACTACGGGCACTCATAAAATTGTCTAAGGCCAGCTTAGAGAGAAAAATTGCACAGCACACTAAGGATAATCACAAGGCTTTCTTTAGTTATGTTAGGAACCTGGGTGGTAATTCCCAGATATGCTCAGAATTAGTCCAAAATGACAAAAAATACACTGAACCCACAGACATTGCCAACATCCTAGCTGACAGGTTCAGCACAAACTTCTCCCCCACCAAAAGGGCAAATATCTATCCCATCAGAGTGCTGCCCCTGACATCTCAGATGCTCAGGTAAGAGCCGCCCTCTCCAAAGAAAAAACACAGGACCAATGGGACCAGGCGGTGTCCTGGGCTGCATCCTACATGAACTCCAAGAAGAGCTAAACCCAAACATAAAACTACTGTTCAATCTCAGCCTTACTACAGGATATGTGCCCAAAGAGTGGCGACAGCAACAGTGGTCCCTCTCCATAAAGGTGGTGCCTCAACAGATCCTGGAAACTATCGCCCCATAAGCCTGACTAGCTTGGTCTGCAAAGCTATGGAAAGGATCATCATGGACCTCATAAATAAAGATATTGGGGACCTACAGACACTGGATCCTACCCAGTCCGGCTTTGTTAAGGGCAGATCCTGCCTCTTAAACCTGGTTGATTTCTTTGAAACAGTCACCAAGGCCATTGACAAGGGGAAGGTGGTCCACACAGCCTACCTGGACCTCGCAAAAGCCTTCGATACAATACCCCACTCGGGCATTATAGATAAGCTCACCAGCACTAGTGTAGTATGTCACTAGATGGATTGCAAACTGGCTCAAGGACAGAACCCACATGGTTAGAATTGCTGGAGCCATGTCAGACTCCAAACCAGTTTCAAGTGGTGTCCCACAAGGCTCAGTCCTGGGACCTCTCTTGTTCGGTATATATTTCTCAGAGGTACAGGCCAACACGGAAGGACTGTGGCTGCCAAGTTCGCAGATGACTGCAAACTGGGCGCCATAATCGACTCTCCAGCCGACACAAGCATCCTCCAAAAGGGCCTCATAGAAACAGACAACTGGTGCCAGAGCCATGGCCTCAAGCTAAATGCCAAAAGTGTATAGTCATCCCCTTTGGCAAAACAAAGTGCCCACAAATTACCACATAGGTGGTAATCCATTAAGTACAGAAGAAGTAATTAGGGACCTGGGGACCCAAGTTGATAGCAATCTCTCATTTGACAACCACGTAGCCAAAGTGGTTAGAAAAACATTTTATATAGCCCACCTAATCATGAAGGGATTCACATCTAGATCAGGGGAGGTCATCGTGCCTCTTTACTCATCCCGCATCAGGCCCATAATTGAGTACAATGCCCCTTTTGGGATGTATCTTACCAGACACCTGCAGCAACTGGAAAGACCCCAAAAGTACCTCACCAAGAGGATCACAGGACTCAAACAGATGCCATATGCTGCCCGGTTAAAGAAACTCCAGCTCTACTCAGTGGCATACCACCTGTTCAGAGGCAATCTGTGCCTGACGTATAAAGCCATGTCCAACCCGGAATTAATGGACATGCTGCACCTCAGAAAATCCAAATCCCATTGAGCTACGCTCGAGAGACTTGAACCTCAGCACTGAAATAAATAGGACATGCTGGAGGGACAGATTCATAACCCAGAGGCTCCCTTCACTCTGGAATAAAATCCCAGTCCAGGTTAGGCAGAGTCCCTCATTGACTCTCTTCAAGAGGAATCTTGATGAGTGGATGGGAGATCATAGGTTTACCCCGGGTATCACTTCTGTGTCACTGATAGACAGAGGCACAGTATACTAACCTCGAAAAAGGGCATAGCAAAATAAATTTAAAATGGGTGGCAAAAGCCAAACACATTCTGGCTAGGCTTATAAATGCCCTAGGGCAGATAGCCTAGTATGAACCTATGAACCTATGAACCTATGAAGTCACCAGGTCCTGATGGTCTGACAGTCGAATTTTATAAAGAGTTTGCTGATAGTTTTGGTAAAATATTTTCTTTTGTATTTAACTATATAATCAGAAACAAAATTAATGATCCTCATCTTAATGCGTTGAAAACAATCTTTATACATAAAGCTAATTCAGATCCCCAAAACCCGGACAATTATAGACCAATAGCATTAATAAATGTGGATATTAAAATTTTAACTTCTATTATAGCATCTAGATTTAAAAAAATCATAATTTATCTAATTTCTAAGGAACAGGCTGGATTTATGGCAACTAGAAAAACTAGTGATAACACACTTAAACTGCATAATATGATAGCTTATGCTAAACAGAATAACCTTAATATTTATGCCCTTATAATAGATGCACAGAAAGAATTTGATAGGGTGGATATAAACTTTTTGTTTGATGTGTTACCATATTTTAATATATCCCAGGAATTTGTTCAGATGTTACAAATATTATGTAGTAATCCGTATACTACACTATATATTAATAGAAGTTTTTCTAAAAGAATACAGATTAAAAATGGTACATGTCAGGGTTGCCCTTTGTCCCCTTTATTGTTTAACCTTTATCTTGAACCTTTATTTTTACATATTAAGCAAAATCTGTATCATAATGCTCCAATAATTTATAAAAACAAATTATTAATGTCAGCATTTGCTGATGATCTCATTATTTACTGTACAACCCCAATTTCTGATACTGAGAAGATATTAAAGGCTATAAACGAATTTTCAGAAGTCTCTAATTACAAAATTAATTTGGAAAAAACTAGTATTTTCCCGTTAAGAACTCCTAAACCTTTTTCGTTATTGCCCTTGGTGGGGAAGGTAACATCTAAAGAAAATATCAAATATTTGGGTATTGGTTTCTCTACGGATAATAAAGATTTCTATAGTAATAATATTAAACTAGTTTGGGAACAAATAGTATCTGACTGTGGCAGATGGAAAAATCTACGATTACCGGTATTAGCAAAATTGTCAATTGTGAAAATGAATATATTACCACGATTATTGTATATTTTTAGGTCTGCTCAAGTATCAATTTCGAAGACATTTTGTAAACAAATTCATAAAGATTTAGCTAAATTTATCTGGGAGCCAAAAAAAACTAGAATATTGTATGATAAATTAATGACCCCAAAAATCAGAGGAGGACTTGAGTTACCGATTTTTGAAGTATACTATCTAATTGTGAACTCCAATAGGATTTTAAGAATTGCTAATTACGATGTAACTAGTATGAAATGGATACCAACTTGGGTGGTCTTGAATTACAAGCATATTCTAGATCGGAATATAAATCCTAAAGCAATACCCTTTTTGGGAAAAAACATTTTGAAAGAGCATGGGATTATTAACACATTAAAACATATGTGATATCTTTACAAAATTTATTTCAATCATTAGATCTGTTGCAATATATGATGGTTTTTCAACACTTTCATAGGAATCCCAATTTGAAACTAAATAATCAGTTAATTGATCTTAGTAAATTCCCATTAATAGTTAATTTAACACAGATTGATGTATTTAATAAACTTAATTTATCAGCTTCTCAAATTAGACAGGAATTGAACCTACCCAAGAATTATGTTGTTATAATGAGACAAATCAGAGAACTTTCTCTAAGTCATTTTGAAAACTTTAAACCTGAAGATGGGATTGTGGGTAAATGCTCTGATCTGTGGCAAGCTCTCCAACAAGAGGTCAAATTTATAACAACAACAAATAAATTAATTAAAGACTTGAAATTTCAGGATAAAATTCTGTTATCAGGGTATTGGGGAAATAAAATGACAGTAACAGATAATAATCATGTGTTAAAAGCAATTGATTTGACCATAAAATCGGTTTCTTTTCAAAAATTGATGTATACGCAGTTGATGATCTGGAATAATGCATATTATACACATCTTAGTTTACATAAATTTAATCCTAGAAAATCTCCAATTTGTCCATATTGCATAAATCAAATGGCTGATCTTCTTCATATGTTCTGGAGCTGCAAATGTATATATAAACTTTGGAACTCTCTTAGAATACAACTTCAGAAGATGGGTTACCAAAGTACAACGTTATCATGGGAATTTACGATTCTACATATTCCTCCAAAAGAACTCTCTAGATCTCAAACTATTATATGTATAAATATTTTTTTGTTGATGAAGCTTTATATAGCTACAAATTGGTTAGAACCAGATAAGACATCATGGGATAATTTTAAACTTGTGGTGATAAGGCATATATTAGCACATAAATTACTCTTGAAACAAAATAACAAAAATATTAATAACCCAAAAATCTGGGAACAGGTTTTAAATTATACTAGCATAATACTGTTATTGTGAATGTATTAAGTTTTGGTTATATATCTGGAGGGAATATTGTATTTGAACTGTGTATTATCTGTATCGACTCAAATTATTTCTATGGTCTTTCTTTTTTTCTTTTTTTTGGAATAATGTCAATTTTCATATGGAAGCATTTTATGTAGATATTGTATATATTTTTGATGGTAGTAGTAGTGAACTATGTGTTTGATTTCTATTGTGTATGGAAAATATCTAACAATAAAAATTTATTATGGAAAAAAAAAATAACATATGTTTTGAATTTTGTATAACGGAGGTCTTTATTTTTATTGTGTATGGTCCAATGAAGTTCCTTTCAGTGGCAAGAAAGCACTAAACACTTAAAGATTTAATTAAGAGTCTTTCCTGTCTGTTTGGTAATTATTTGTTGAGTTACGTTAAGTTGGTTTGACTTCAGAACCATTTATCGATTGTGGAGTACCCATTTGACTTTGCTAATAATATAAAATTAGTTAAATGTTATATATGTGAGAAAACCAAAGTTACCTGAAGAGTGGCTTTCTCTGTCATAATCTTTATCTAGTAGATTAAATTAGGTATAATTTTCAGTTAGGACATGTAGTAAGGTTAGCATTGACAGGTATATTCCAAATGGAAACTGAATGATTAAAGCTTGAAAGCATGAGACTCCCTCTGGAATTCAGAAATCCTGTGTCTGTGACCACACGAATCATCATTGTTTATGCTGCATGCACAATGAGCAGTAATGTTACTTGTATATGCATGTGGCCAAGCCAGTGTGCATGACAAGTAGCTCCTTGTCATGGCTGCATCATAGCCACATGTATATACCATGTTAGATCATGTCATGGATAGAGTTAAGTAGGAGCAGCAGAGGTAAATATTGAAAGAGCACAAGCACCCTAGTAGTTCTGCTGAGTTTGTGCACACAAGTTATCAATTTTGATGTAAGGTACTGCAGAATATATACAGAGAAATGTGTAATGAAAAGGAAATGGGGTAGAGCAGAGGTTATACTGCAGTAATGGAAGCCACAGAGATGGACATAAAAAAGTGCAAATGGATGTGGTAAGAAAGCATGTCAGGACAGCAGAATAGAGAAGGTGGTATGAAACTGCATGAATGTAGAATAATGTGATATCTACACAGGAAGGTGGTATATAGTAAAGTATCAAGATGTACAGACCTGTATTAGTCCTGATAACTTCAGCTTGTGAGCAGTGGATCTGTACCATAATATTACTTTTCTTTAAAAAAGGAAAATATGATATTTGCAGGGGAGTCCATCCAAAATACTGTCCAAGTGTCCATGTATCCATAGTTTCCTAGCAAGGGGAACCACTGCAGACGTCAGAGTAAAAGCAGTCAGAAAACAGGCATATTAGGGAAAATGTAGCATATGTACAGAAAGATAATACAAACCCTTGGTAATCTGAAAGTCCCAATCAGTGCATTGGTACAGTAGGAATAACTGAATGACTAAAGTAAGCCATTGAGTGATTTAGAATAAAGGCATTAACTGTACTTCATTCTTTACTTTAGGCTGGTATACACAGTCATGTTGGCCTCATTTGCACAACTGATTAAGATATCTCAAGGATGTTTCATAATTGTTGCCATAGGATATGGAGTGTCATTCTAATTTGGTTATAGATGGCCATCAATGTTGCTCTTTGCCTATTGCTTCATAAAGATGATGCACAGCTTTGATTATTTTTTTAAGCCAGTTGTGGGCAGGTATGTGTCTTGACCATATTATAGGTTGAAAATTGGAGTATAGAACAGATATGAACATGGGAAACCAGTGGAACGTAGAACACAAGGTGAGCCAGTAAGGAATGTGCGGCAAGAAGTCTGGATAGGGGCCCATATTTTTCAACTTCTTAGCAAAACAGTGGTAAATGCTTCTAAATAGTTTATAAAGTGCCAAATCCCCTGACAAAATTTCATCATGATGGCAGGAATGTTTCTTTCATGGAAATTGAACACAGGATAGCCAAAAGAGATTACTATATCTGAATGAATTTGAGTCACTAGATTTATCACCAATATTTGATAGATCAGTGCAATACCAAGGCATGCTACTGAAGCAGTCAGCATTTAGGTGTCTAAGAAAAACATTTCAGGGAAATGGAAACCATGATAGCAAGAAAACAGAAATACACCTAAATTGATTTAAAACCCTGTCTTTGTCATTGATAAGCTCTAGATTAGTGCCATGGAATCACTGTTGAAGTTATTGCTGAAAAACACATTTCAGGGGAATGTTAGAACAGTGTTGATGAGTATATATTGCACATTGTTAAACAGTGTATAACCATCAAGGGATCAAACCCCTCCTCTATTGTGCTGACAGTGCACACATCATTCCAAAATAGTTACATACATGTACTATATATATCCTTATTTCACATATGCATTATAACTGGTTAGTGTATGATACAGATTGTTTTTCAGACTGCTACAAGATAGACCTCAATGAATGCAAAGGCCTACATATCTAACTGATATCCTCTAGACCAATGTATTAGTGGATGAAGCTGCAGAAGAACTTATAATGAAGTACCAGAAAACAAACATATCAAGGGAATGTTCAAACAATGCCGGATATTGAAACATGATTATTTTAAACAACATATAACCATCATGGGATCAATCCCCACCAGAGGCAACAATATCCTAGACTTAGTCATTAACAACATGAGTACCCAGTGTTCCACACCTGAAGTCAACTCTTCATTGGTCAGATCCAACCATAAGCTAATCACCTTAGATATCCACATCCCCCCCCCATTAAGGAAACAACTGTAAAAAATTTCTCCAAAGCCAACTTCATGCTCCATAAGACAGAAGTGGCAAACTTCATGACACCCATTCAGATGGACAATTCAGTTATGACTGACGAATCCTACACAAATGCACTCTATAAGCACTTACACAAGTGCATGGATTGTGCTATCCCTAACAGAACCAAGATGCTATCTTCCAAAAAAATGAAGCCAATCTGGTGGTCCTCAGCTATAAACAAACTGTACAACAGAAGGAAGAAATTGCTGCAAAAGAGAGTAAAATCCCATGAGTGGAGAAGCTCCCTGGTCAGTCTCAGCAAGAAGCTGAAATACCTCATAAAATCCTCCAAAGCTAGATATGAAAACAAGATTGCCACTGATTCTAAGGACAACCACAAAGCATTCTAGAGCTATGTCATGAATCTCAATGGCAACACTCAGATCTGCTCTGAGTTACAGCACAATGGGATGAAAATTACAGAACCAACTGATATCGCCAACATCCTGGCTGACAGGATCAGTGCTAACTTTACCCCCCTCTCACCCCCTAAAGGGCCCATATCTATACTGGAAAAATACAAAGCCCCTACAATCACAACTGTGCAGGTAAAAACTGCAATCTCCAAAGCCAAGAACACAGCTTCCATGGGACCGGATAACATCCCAGGCTGCATTCTACATAGACTTCAGAACGAACTGCCCCCCCAACCTAAGCACCATGCTCAATTACAGCCTCACATCAGGCTTTGTACCCACTGTATGGCACACAGCAACAGTTATCCACTCCACAAAGGGGGAGCCACCATGGACCC
This sequence comes from Protopterus annectens, assembly GCF_019279795.1. Lineage (NCBI taxonomy): Eukaryota > Metazoa > Chordata > Ceratodontiformes > Protopteridae > Protopterus > Protopterus annectens. The sequence continues at coordinate 938,485,207 of NC_056735.1, forward strand.
TGGGAACTATTGCTGTATTAGTCTGATGAGCCTGGTCTGCAAGGCGATGGAATGTATCATCATGGAACTCATAAACAAAGACATTGGTAACCTCCAAACTCTGGACCCCACCCATTTCAGGTTTGTGAAAGGCAGATAATGCCTGCTGAACCTGATAAGACTTCTTTGAAACAGTCACTAAAGCTGTAGACGAGGGTAAGGCAGTTCACACAGCCTATCTTGACCTCGCCAAGGCTTTAGAGACCATACCCCATTTTGGAATTATAGATAGACTCACTAAACTGGGTATAAATCCATACGTCATAAGATGGGTTGCCAACTGGCTCACTGACAGAACTTACACTGTAAAAGTAGCAGACTCCAAATCTGACTTCAAACCAGTGACAAGTGGACTACCACAGGGATCAGTCCTGTGTCCTCTCCTGTTTGGTATCTACTTCTCTGAAGTAAGGGCAAACACAGAGGGCCTCTGGCTGATGAAGTTCACAGATGACTGCAAATTAGGTGCTATAGCTGAGTCCCCAAATGACATAGACATCCTACAGAAGGGCCTCATTGAGACAGATGACTGGTGTCAGAGCCATGGCCTGAAGCTCAACACCAAAAAGTGCATTGTCATCCCCTTTGGGAAAAACTCTGTACCCATGAACTACCACATAGGTGGCAGTCCACTTAACGCTGAAGATGTGATAAGAGGCCTTGGTACTCGGATGGACAGTAGTCTCTCCTTTGATAATCACATTGCCACAGTTGTCAGGAAATCCTTCTACGTGGCACACCTTATCACGAAAGGGTTCTCATCCAGGAAAAAAGAGGTCATTGTTCCCCTCTACTCGGCTCTCATTAGACCCATTATTGAGTGCAATGCCCCTTTTGGAATGTACCTCACAAGACATCTGCAACAGCTGGAAAGGCCACAAAAGTACCTCACAAAGAGGATCATGGGCCTCAAACAGATGCCCTATGCTGACCGTCTCAAAAAACTCCAGCTTTACTCCGTACCATACCACCTACTCCGTGGTGATCTCTGTCTAACATGCAAAGTTATGTCAAACCCAGAGCTGTTGGACATGCTACACATAAAGAAATCCCAATCCCTCTGAGATACACGCTCCACAAACCTAAACCTTGTCACCACAATTAACAGAACATGCTGGAGTGATAGATTCCTGTCCCAGAGACTCCCCATACCCTGGAACAAGCTACCTATCTATGTCAACCAGAGGTCCTCATTAGCACTGTTCAAGAGAAATCTTAATGAGTGGATAGGAAATAGGAAATTCAACCAGGGGATCACTTCTGTGGCTCTGCTCAACAGGGGGACAGGAAAATAACTTTCTTGGGTGACAAAAGCCAGAAAACTTGTTGGCTAGGCTTACATAGGCCCTTGGGCCGATAGCCTAGTACCTAACTATGAACCTATGAACCTAAATCCCTCCCACTATTCCATTGACAATGTACACAGCACTGCAAAATGGTTACATACAAATAGGATGTTTACTCTTATTTCATGTATGAATTGTAAGTGAGTAGTGCATGCTACAGACTACTACAAGGTGGAGCTCAATGAAATTGATCCCCTATTTGACTGATATCCTTTAGACCAGTGCATTAGTAAGTGAAACTGTTAAAAAAAGAAAAGAAAAAATGTTTCAAGGAGTTTTAGAATATTGTTGAATACTAAAAAATGACAATTGTTAAAAATATATAATCACTGGTAATCAAAACCTTTCCATTAGTGTATTCACAGTGTCCTCATTGGGAACAATTTGAATTGCTGGGACCCACTAGAATGAGTTCCAAAATATGGAGACAATGGCTGAAAATGCAGGCTTACATATATCTTGTCAAAGATGGCCATTCCCTAGAATATTCCCTTTTCATCTGAGGTATGGGAGTTCTAACAGCTGGTATATATAAGTTCAGGGGTGTGGGGAGCTTTTAAAAAAGAAGTTTAAAGAAGAAGAGCGATGTTTGAGATTTGGTCTTCTCCTGCATTTTATTTTTGGTGTGTCGGCACTCAGCATTTCGAGTGCCCACATTTCTACAGGGAACCATATGCATTAATTCATGACCACAATGAGCCAAGGTAGCTGTTTCCATTCTACACACACCTGGGAAAATACTATTAATATATAACCCACTGTTCTCCTACTTACAGCAATACAATCTCCCCTTTCTTAAGTGAGACTAACTACTAAGTTCACCTCATGCCAGTATTGCCTGGGGATGAACATTGAGAGTCATCTCAGTAATGTGCTAGACGCCAACATATTAGAAAGACTTTCCTCTGTTTTTACCATAGGATATGAAGTGCAATTTCACTGTGGTTATATGTTGACACTGATGTTGCTCTCTGTCAAATGTCTTGCAGTGTATAAGCACAGAAAGATGATTTGTTCCCTTTTATAAGCCTTTTTAGGTATGTGTGCTGTTGTAAAGCATATTTGATAAGATTAAAGGTTGAAAATGGTATAGGACAGAGATGAAAAGGGCAGCAAGCAGATGGGATAACAAGGTGAGAAGGTAAGGAATGAGAGAATGAGCAGGGTGGAAGTCAGTAAAGATGACAGATAGACATCAGTGGATTACTACCCATGCCTATCATGTTGATATAATATGATACATAGCAGTGCATTATGAAGGCAAGAGATTGAAGCAGCCAGACTAAAAGGGATTATTAAAAAGACACATGTCCAGGGTATTTAACACATTTGCAAAGTGGATATCAAACAATGTAAAAGTGCACAAAATTCCTATCGGAGTTAAATACACCCACTGCATTGACATAGTAAAAATTATTTCATGAGTATACTGAAGCATGGAACAACTCGATTCACTTAACTGTATTGCAGATTTGCCTGCAGAGCAGCAGAATGCATAGCTCCTTTGCATGATTGATGGCAAGATTGTGGCACATTCCAGTGTTTTTTCACCTTTTTGCCATTTGGTTAGAAGTGTCATTTGTCTGGGTTTATAAACAATCATCAACATTTCTCTCTAACAACGGTTGTGTTGTAAGTCCTTTGTGGGTTTTTATGTGTTGTATTTATCTATTTTTGGATCAGGTTGAAGACTGGAACTAGGCATATAGGACTGAGATGAAAAGGGGAGGTACACAGAAAGTAGATCACAAGGCGAGCTAATAATGAATAAGCAAGATGGAGGTGGGATAGGAACATTCCTTTAACTCTTTATCTTAACAATGCTAGCTAACTCCATACATACATTTTTAGACAGTGCCAAACTACCTGACAGAATGTACACAATGCTGATAGGAATGTTTCATTTAATGGGAAAGGAATACATGATGGAAAGACAAGATGAATACAACTTTATGGATTTGAAACTATGCCTCTGTCAGTCATATTCCCCAAAACAGAGCAATTGGTAAAATGCATTTCAGGATAACAGGATAACAGAACATATGATAGCAAAAGAATGGCATATATCTGAATGGATTTCAGTCCATGCATGTTTCACTTGTATTCTCTGAACCAGAGCATTAGCAAGATGTGCCACTAAAGCACTCAGAGAAAAAAATACAGGGGACTAGAATACAGTTATCTGATGAAAATGTAATATTGTAGAATATTCCATACTCAGGAGATAAGAGGTCTGCTTCTAGTACACTGAGAATGAACTCTTCACATCATAAATATGTTGATCCATAATAGCCATTATCATAGTAGCCATTACAGGTAAGTATTAATTTTAAAATATTTCAAATTGCTTGGTGATGTGCACCTACATTCATCTTATTGAATGACTGCTGACAAAATTCTTTGCACATATCAAGTGTTTTTTTTTTCAGTTTGCCACAGCTGAAAAGCATCATTTCCCTGTGGTTGCATACAGACATCAATGTTAGTCTCTGTGAAACAACATGCAAAGGATGGACACATAAAAATGATCTTAATATATTAGCTCTTTTCGGGCATGCATGTGTGTGTGTGTGTGTGTGTGTGTGTGTGTGTGTGTGTGTGTGTGTGTGTGTGTGTGTGTGTGTGTGTGTGCTGTTTATCTATTTTTGACTAGATAAAAGGATGGAAATGGAAGTATAGCACAGAGCTAAAAAGGAGAAGCAAGCAGACAACAGAACACAATGTGCAAATAAGGACTAAGGAGGGAGGAGGTAGGACAGGAGCATATCTCCCATTTTCTTACCTAATTCTGCTAACCTACAACAGAATTTGTAATTATTTACTGGCAGTAATTATTAATGATTTGTCAGCCAACTACACTTATTAAACTGAAGAACTGTAGTCAGTCTTGTCTACATTACCAAAGTACCTGGGAAGTTGAGTGGTATGGACGGGAGAATTTTTTTGTGTTACAGGTATCCTTTATATTGAGAAGAGAAAGTTGGAAATGGAAGTCAGAAACTAAGAGGTGGATAAGAGGGGATATGTCACAGGGAAAGACAGACATGACTGATAGGGTGTAGGGTGACTCAGTGAAGTAGGGGAACACAATGGTTATAAAGACATCAACAAACAAAGGGAAGACAATGATCAGGGGAGGATTGTTCAACATACAGGAGTTGGCAGAGACACAAATGGCAAGGGAACAACATGTTGGGAATAGGAGTGGGTGTTTATATCTGCAGTCTCTGCTAGCTTAGACCCAGTGGTGATTACCCATCACCCTGTGAGCTGCCAGCACTAGGTTCTGCTTCAGAATCTGGAGGCAGCACTAGGCATGGCCACAACCAATATGGTCTCTTTATGGCCAATCCAAATTCCTATTATCTCCCTCACAAGCCCTGTCAGCTCCTGATGGGTGTCACAGACTCAGCTTCACTTGCAGTACAACTGTCAGGTGTCAATGTACCATTCCCCAGTGCATGACTACCTGGTGCAGGTGGCACAGGGAGGGCAGGAGATGTGGAAGCAGCTGCAGCAGGTTGGGACTTAGTTGTGTTAGGTGCCACTGCTGCTATCATCTCTGGGATCATGACGGCTGTGCTTGTATGGTCTATCTAGGTTGCTGATCTACAAAATGTAATAGTAACAGAAAAGCAGAAAAAAATTATGAAATAGAGAGGGTAGTGACAAAGAGGGTGGGGGAAGAGACACACAAAAACAATTTGTAAACTGTTTTCTTTACTATGTTGATACTCATAGTGAAGCAAAGTAAATTTGTAATAGTATGACTTACACAGGCAGATCATCAACTTGCTTGTCAGAGTATTACACATAGGTGGGGTTAGGCCAAACACCATTGCCACATGCATTCTGACATAGGGGGACCATGCTAATGCAGGAGCAATTTATCAAAAGAGCACATCTGTGCATGTAGCTAATGATGCTATTTCAGTTTTGACAAGAACAGAACTATGCATATACTTTAGAAACATGATGATCACACACTAAATATGTCAGGTACTGGTGACAGAGTGTATTTTGTGAAATTCCCAGCCAAATAACAAGTATGAAGATTACATATAAGGATTTTGTAGTGGTACCTGGAATGAGACATAAATATACTCTGCCATGACAACAGAATTTTTATGTTTGGGGGGGGGTTGAAACTATCCCATATGAATCTACACTGTGAAACTTTATCACATGTTGATGTCACCTTGGTTGAACAGTGTATGAAAATTGCTCTTAAACACAACTATGTTTATTTTGATGGTGACTTTTACCATCAAGAGAATGGAGGTGACAATGTGTGCCTCAGCAATACCCATTTTTATGACTGTTATATTGTTAATATGGGAGAAAAATGTGTATTTAGCAGATTATTTTGGAAGGATGTGAAAACCTATTGGAGATTTTTGGATGTATTTTTATTTCTGGAAATACGGGTTGGAAAAATCTGATATATTTTTTTGAATATATAAATTGTACTACTACTTTTTTTAAATTTACATGTGAGAAAAATTACGAAAAGATAAAGTATTTGAATGTTTAGATAATCAAAAATTATTAAGACAAGAAATTTGAATTGACTCTTTATTGTAGAAGTTCCTTTTCTGTTAGTTACTTACATTTCTCTAGTTGCCACCCTGTATGGCAGAAAAGAAATTTAGTGAGGACAAATTACACAATTATCTCGATTGGTATCACATGATGATATGTTTAGGAAAAAATTGGACAATATTAAATGATTGTTTAAAAAAGCATAGTATCCAGATTTGATGTTGGATGAAATAGGTGAGGAAGTGTTAAAGGAACCTAAAGACCATTCTCCCCTGTTTTATAAACTTCACAAAAAATTAAGGTAAGTTCAATGAATAAAGGAGACAGACATTCATACAGAGGAGCTATGATATTGCCCAATAATAACAATACAAGGGAAGACAAAGACTTGACTGTTAAAAATTCATCAGGTGCTTTGGGTGCTAATGGTCTGATGGTGAAGCTAGGTGCATCCCATAATTTTATTTATAATAGAGGTAAAAATTTGAAAGAGGTATTGGAGTGGCAATGTTTACAGTGTAACAACTACCCTGGGATATGAGTTGGCATGAGAAAGTGTAGGGCATGTTTAAAGAGAAGATTCATATTGGATAGTTCCAGTGCAACCATGATTAATTATAATAGGGTCATATTATGCCTGGTAATGATGAATTGCAACAGTAGTGGGGTAGTTTACCTTGCCATTTGTAAGGGGTTCCCTTCTTTTTATGTGGTAAAAATGAAGTGAATGCTCTGTAGTAGAATATATGAACATGCTTACGCAATTCAGACAAAGACTCCTACTAATGCTTTAAGTAAACATGCAATTACTTGTTTGAATCTCAAGAAGTATTTTTTTTAGAGAAAGTGAGTAAATCTGAAAGAGGGCAACCCTGGCAGAAAAAAATAGAAGCAAGGGAACTACATTGGCAGTTGGAACTGCCAGCATTAAATTATGTGGTCTCGATTAACAGTATTTTACTTTTAAATGCTGCTGTATTATAGTTGTGTGTATGAGATATTTGTTAATCAGTTTTAATATACTGGTACTGACATTTTAACACAGTGAAAGGAAAACTTGGCATTTTTTAATGGTTTTGGTTTTAAAATTTTGATTGGCCATTTTTAAGCATGCAATATTTATTAAATGGAATATAAAGGGAGGTGTTGAGTTGATTACTAGAGTTCTGATGAAGTTCTTAATTCTAGAAAGAAAGCACTTAACTTGTGTTGTGGTAAAATAAAGCTGTTTTCTATACTGCATGCTTATTTGATTGTTTTCGCTCTATGCAACCTTAGAAGGTTTATTTTCATTTTGGTAAAAGGACCACTACTTCCACCTTCTTCAGCCACACCTATCTCATCTTCAAAGATTTCACAACAAATAGCATATCATTGTTCTAGAGCCATGGCAGAGGTTGTGAGGGTGATCTTGGTTCTACATTTTGACTTATTGGAGTACATGGCCCATTTGTGTCATTCATTGGATAGACTGAATCATATATTGGAATGTGCAGTATCTTCTGTGGATTATCTGACAGGGGAAGGGGCTGTCCTCAAAGCCAGTAATTTCCTATGTCCTGAGATGATAGCTGAACTGGCTGTGCACAAGTGAGATCCCACTCCACACTGCTAGCACTTCTGCAGAAGAGGTTATCATTATATTCATGGTCATTTTTGTGCTGGCACATTCCCCAGCACTTGTCAGGTAACACATCAACATCTAGCCAAAACTGTGGGACAGCCAGTACAACTCCTGAAAGAGACAGCTTTTGTGGGTGGGGTGTACATGGGAAGATGAACCCCCTGTTATGCATATCTGGACCTGTCCAATAGGCCACAATACAGTGCAGTGCTGCACCACATGCTGAGGCTGTGTGCCTGAAGATGCAAACCACCACAGCCACCAGCACATCTCACACTTTGAATGACCCTGGCCCTTCCCATCTTTAACACCTTCATACCATTTCTGTCACTTCCTTAAAAAGCACCTTTCCTTTTTATAAAATTCAGCTCTCCCACTCACACACTTCCCTGTGAAAGACCTGTAGTACTGTACTCCCTTCTCCACCTATACAAGTGATGAAAGCTGTGCCATGCCCTGTGTACATTGTTACTTGGGTTACCTATGTTTGATGCACAGCACAGCCATCTTATACATGGGTAATCACAGTCTGATACTTTTGCATGCTACAATCTTACAGTATGTATTTGCTTAACTTCTGAGTTTATATTGTAAAGGTATGTGCAATCTTCTGCCTCTTTACACATGCCACGGCAACTATGCCCACCTCTGTCTGGCATGGCTATCCCCTGCAGCTGGCTCCACTTCTGACACCTCATTTGTTTCAGCTGCCACTGCCTGCGATGCAGGAAACTGTGTTCCATGCATGAGACCACCTGTCATACTACTTCCTTCCTATAATGTTGTGTAACATACCTCACCAGGTAAGTATTTTTGGGATCATACTGTAGGCATCAACTGATGTATCCAGGCAATAAAACTGTGACTTTAGCTGCCCAAAAACGCATTCATTGATGTTTCGGCTTGCACTAGGACATGGCTGTGCTCTGATAAGTTTTTTTTATGAGGATTTCTGATTAGTGTCATAAGCCAGGTTTTCAGGACATATCCAGTAATCACTCACATGATGTTCCTGTGGGCATTCACCCATTGGAAAGCATTGATAGATGCCGCAGTTCTGTCATATATGGGATTCATGGAAACTGCCTGGTTGTGCTGCAGACACATTGTAAGTGATACATTGTGCATTACAAAGCACCCAATAGTTAATGAAGTGATATCCTTTGCAGTTCACATACCTCCTTCCAGTTCACTAGGAGGGGATATTATTTCAATGAAGATAGTCTATTATTCCTCATAGTGTTTGTTCTTTCTTTTTGGCATTGGAAAACTGGTGTCCCCAGTTGGTCACTGAAATGTCCCTGTAGCTAATATATGTAAAGCTACACATACTTTTATCCCCTGGGATGTTAGCAGAGTTGACACATGTCCACTGTTTGTTATGTGGTGTCCCTGTCTACATTGTATGGGTCCATTATGTTCTTGTCACCGAGGGCACAAAATGTTAAGTGTAATGAGAACACCTGACATTTCTGCAGGAACATTGAGTATCATTGTTTGCAGCAGCAGCTGTAAGAGCCTCTTGCACATTCACTGCCTGAACACATGCATCTGACCTTGAACATTTATAAAGCAAATGTGGTGTCACTGTGCATTGTTTAAATGTCTCTGTATCTCTCTGCCAAGTTTTTTTGCCTCAGTAGCATACTCAGCACATCATGTGGCTATTAGAATCTATCATGGCCAACCATGTTATTTCATCTGGCTACAGCATGTTGCCTGGTTGTTTGAATAACAAACTCCCTGCTCATCATCACTCATCATGTAAATGTACTTAGTGAGATGTGGTAAAATTTTATAAATTTGACCCTCTGAATGAACATGACAGCCTACTATGATAGCCAAGAGGAGTTGCAGCATTACTGTCTATGAAGTCTGCATTGACTGTTTCTGATTGGTGTGGCAAACTTGTAAAAAAACTGTGACTGGTTGATTGACATGCATGCTGTAATGGAAACATATATTTACAGTTTTGGATATTGGACTGATATGACAGAAAATTAAGTGGTTGGATTTTGTACATAGTTTTGGTAGCAGTAAGTATAGCTAAACCAATCTTATTTTTTGAAGTAAATCCTAATTTAGTGCTTTTATTTATATATAGTAATGAGGAAACTGTCACTGATATGTTCAGGCCACTGTTATTATTTTCACCATTATTTTCACCATTTTATTTCAATGCATTCATGTCTATTGACCTCACAAGTTATTTTAAAGAATTAATTTCAATATGAAAGACCTGACATTTCTTGATGATGAAAACAGAAGCTGCCAAACAATAAAGCAAAATTATTTGTTAAGAAAGACACCAATCTCCAATGGAGAAAAAATGTGATCAAAAATAAGTCTCTCTGTTTAAAAAAATTGTTGAAAGCTGAAGTTCTAATTAAGTAAAGACCACATCCAGAATGTCATTGCAATGCTAAAGACTGCCATTTTCAGATAAACACTACCCAAAGTTCACTAGAACCAAATGTAACATAAAAAGGATTTGGTGGTTTGTAAAGTATGTGACAACAATGAGTATTTCAAGAGGAAATACTTTACATTTACAAAGGAAATATAAAACTGACTAAATATTTTGGAGCAGACAGGAGCATTCAGTATCTAGGACAGATCAAGTAAGTCTGAGACAAGTAGCAAGAAACAAAACTGATTAAATACTTTGAACAAAGAGAAACACACCAAGTGAGTGATATATATATATATATATATATATATATATATATATATATATATTTACAGAAACTCAAAAAACAAGGCTGACCCAGGATTTAAAAAACCTCTGTGTAGGCACCATGTAGAGCCTACATGGAAAGTATCCATGTACACGACCACTGTCCCCCTCGGCAGGGTGCCATGTATATTAATGATGGTGCACTGCAGAGGCAGAGCCGAGGAACATGGATGTTGATTCAGTGTTGTCTGTTTTTTTTTTTTTAGTTTTTTTTTTAAATGCACGTTTCTGCAATGCGGCGTGGAGCACAGCAAGCCCAAGCTGTAATTGCATGTAGACAGCTGAAAACTGCCAGACATCTAAAAATAGAAACTGGATGTGATTAATAAGAATAATGACATTTTATGTGTTTTTTTTTTAATTTGACATTTGTGCATTGAGAAGTGCAGCTAAGTCGAGCGGTGCTCGTACATTAGGTTTATACCTAATGTATGAGCACCGCTCGGCTTTGCTAAAATCATGATTGTGCATGTTTGACCACTGCTCAGCTCTGCTTAGCTTGTTTGTGCACTGCTAAGCATTACAGAACTTTTTTGAATGTTGCTCAATGGTGTGTAAGGGTGAGAAGCCAAACTATATAAAGTGCACTAGGCAGGAATTCTGCAGAATCCATTGGAGGTCAATCATCTGTCGATATCGCTGATGGTGTTAGAGAAGGTATGTACGTTCATGTGCTGCCATGGGGCATTCAGGAGTCCAGGGTCATGGTTGGGCTCCTTGCCCAAAAACCAAGATGACAGGCTGCTGCAGGGCAGTTTCCATGCCTCAGAGTGTAAGGCAGAGGCCTGCGACCAGCTGGCTAGAGAACTCATCAGTGTTACTGGTATCCCCTGCACAGGTGAGCAGTGTCATCACCACCATGATGACCTGAAAAGACATAAGAGGAGAACCATGGACATCTGGGTCCAAGAACAAGGGCAGGGAATGCCCCACAAGTATGTAAGTAATTTTTACTCTGTATTATTAATATGTAATCTGAATATCTGCAAAACAGGTATGCATAATGGTGTGCCTCACTCCCAACAGCTGCAGCTGAGAGGGCTAGCAATGTCGAGTCTCATGCCAAGCACCTGGCCAGGTTGCACCGTGAGCGTGGTGAGTATGGATGTATTATGCCAACTGTAGTGCAATAAGCAAGAAAGAGTAAACTTTAACATTAACTGCAATAAAATATATCCAATAAAGCCTGTAGTGCAATAAAGCTGGAATTAGAGCCATAGTGCAATAAATGTGGAATTAGAGCTGTAGTGCAATAAATGAGTAACAGCAACTGTAGTTCAATAAAAACAAGAAACAATATCAATAATAGCAAGGAAAATGGTGTATATCAGAACTGTTTTGTCATAACCATTGCAGTAGAGCTGTATGCATTGAGTCTATAAGGCAAAGTTGCTACAGTCAAGTATGACACTGTAATAGCTGTAGAATGCAAATCTAATGGCTGCAAACTGTATTGCTTAGCTCATAGTACTGTTCAAGGCTGTCTCTAGGCCAATACTCATCACATAATGCTCTGTCTTCCACAGACTTCAGGTATGAAAGGTATATGGGTGAGGTAGCCCACCCCATGACCATATATTGTGTGTGGACGTCACAGATATTTCAAACCAATAACAGTAATATGCATTCACCAGTATTGCTGAAAGTGGAATAAAGCTGTAGTAGTATATGCAGTGTGGTTGTATACCATGCATGTTTGTTCTATTGCCACTGCAGTCCAATATAACACTGTAACAGCACTAGAATGCTAGAGGAAACTCCTGTAACTTGCTTTGCACAATTCATAGTATGCCTCCAGGTGATCTTCAGGAAATTATCAGTCAAATTGTAATCAGCAGTGCCTCAGTAGCTCAGTCTGTTAAATTCCTTATACACTGTACATTTTGCCACACACAGTCCTGGGTTTGAATCAAGTGCTATGTAGCACTACATTTTCAGTATTAGTAATGTGATACTCACAATTTCTCACTTCCCAAGAATAAAAAAATGTTATGGATGAGCTAGCCCATATTATGTGCAGATATTGTGTTCAGATCTCACAGAATGTTACACTCAATAGCAAGAATGTGTTCATCAGCATTGTTGATTCAGAAATAAAACCATGTAATCCCACTATTGCTGTATCTTTTGCATGTTTGTACTATGCTGCTGCAGTCAATTATTACATTATTTGCAGATGTCCCCTGCAGTCACAGCTAGTGGGTTCTAGTCCCATGCCTGCCAACTAAGCCACTCTGGTTGTCTAGTTTAATTACTGTACACAAACATGACTCTTAAGTGTCACGATTTTTTGTAATGTAATTAAAATTGACTAATCCATCTGTTACATGGATACCAGATAAATTATTACCTTGGAATGCAATGTATTGGCAAATCCATTTGCAGAACACCCTGGTAGTTATATAAGTTCATATTATGTGAAACCGTTCTGAGTAGTTCTGTACCTGTATTTGTTAGTGCTTGGCCCTTATTGTCCCATGCCATCAGCTTGAGAGGTATGTATGTGCTACAATAGCTATAGGAGAATTGTAGTCACTATAATCACAACTATCAGTACACATCTGTAGAAGTATGTATGACCAGTGTTATCAGGGATACCATCTGCAATGTTATTAATGGAATGTTTTTCTCTCTCTCTCCCCACCCCTTATCGTAATGTATTCATTATTGTAATGTATTATTATGATTTAATATTAACATACTTTGTTAAACTAACCATATTTTGGAAAATGTGGTTGATTATTGTTACGTTTTATTATGATTCAATATTAACATATTTTGTTAAGCTAACTGTTTTGTTAGCCTTATGGCTTAAGTCACACTGGCATGCTGTTACCATACTGACTGTTATGTTACATAATGTTGTGTTGCACATACTATACATTAATATGTATTTGGATTAAAAAATATGATGTTCCATTCTGTTAATACTAACAATGGTTTTGTTGTTACTAACTGTAACTTATTGCTTTACCTCATGTACCACAGCACGTCAAGGCAGGCCAATTCCGGCTGATCCCCCTACCTTGCCTCAACTGGCTGTGGCACCAGGGCCCCAGCATATCTGGGACCCTGACCGGTGGTGCTCCCTCTGCTGCCCCTGCACTACCTGTGATGTCAGGTAGTACCTCCCCAGGGGACTGGGCCCAGTCCCCTCTGGGAGTGGTGGCAGAGGGAGGGTAGTCACCTATGATGAGCTACCAGTCCTGGTGCACAGAATAGTCCACCATGGCTATGACCAACATCTGTGCCAGATTGAGGGCATGCTGGCTGACCTGGTGGGCCAGCATCACCCTGGTGTCCAGTCTCCACACAGCCACCCTCGGGGCAGTGAAGAAGCAGTGATAATGGTCCCATGGGTGGAGACATGAATCACGTTGCTGCCATCTGGAGGCACATGGGACTCGATTCCACAACACCCTCCCTGTCAAAGGTGCTCACCCCCCTCATGAGTCACACAACTACTCTTTCTGCTGTCTTGTTTGTTTGCAAATGCATTACCTCCACCACATGAACCTATGTCTCTTTCCCAACATTCCACTGTCACCTTAAAAAACAATGGGCACCTGTCCCCCCAAAAAAATCATCCCATACATAGCTCTACAATTTACACACTTGTCCACTGGACACACGTGATTCAGTCCAATGGCTTGACAATGCAGTTATGTTGTCCTCACCCCTCTCTCTCTGTGGTTTGAGAATCTAAATCCATGTACAAATCTGTCAAAGTGCACAGTTGTTGCTGTACAAGAAATGGATAGCTGTGGTTCTTTCTTACAGCCTTCCTGCACCTTCCCTGCCTTTCAGTACATTTCCCCCCTGCTTGCCCCATTTCATCACTTTCCTATCTTCCATTTTTTCTTTTCTTTATATTTTTTGCATGGAGCTGTGCAACTCACCATGTGCTTTTAACATTGAAAGTCACATGTACAAAATAAACCCCTCTGCCATATTTTGAACCCAATCTCATCACACCTGCAGCACATTGCATTAACCTACCACACCATACAACACTTAATTAAAATAGGTGGTTTAAACAAAACATAGTTATTGCCAATTACAGTCATAAGGCATGTTGTAGCAGAGTGGTGAGCCACACTGCACAGAGCAAACTGGAATAAACAGTAATGTAAAAAATGAAAGTGTATCTTGGATTGTGGTGTAATAGTATACCATTAGACAGCCAATCACATGATAATGGATGTAACTGAGGCATGTGACAGGAGGCAAATGTGCCTTTTTATCAGCAATATGTAGAAAGTCACCTGCTAAGACATTCATGGCAAAATACATGTTCAGCTGGGTCTCTTGTGCAGAAATACATCCATATAAAGCCATGCAGATACTGATGGATGTAGAAAATGTTTGTCACAGCCTATATGTGTGCACATATATCTTGCAAGTACACCTACTATAGCAGTAACTCAGTAGCTCAGTCTGTTAAATGACTTGCATGCAGTACATTTTGCCACACACATTCCTGGGTTCAAATCCAGTGTTGTGCTGCATTTCAATTACATTATTGTGAAGACAGCAATTAATGGATCACTACTACACTCTTTATCCACACAAAGTATTACAAATTAAATAACAGCTTTTCAGTGCATGAAGTCACAGGCCTGCAGGTAGGGACACACTTCACATATTCATAGAACAGTACTATATGTCACCTAGTACTCTGTTACTGACACAGTTGCCTAACATATGTACCTTAAACACATGCCTTAATTGGAATGTAAAGGGCACCCTCACCCTGGCACTGCCTTTACAACAAGGCTGACACAGCTGACACAGATACACCTACAGCTTGTTGTCCTCCAAAGTGTTCACACTCTCTACCTATGTCTACTACCTGCAGAAGCAGCTGCAGCCTTTGGTACACACAGCTCTATGTAAAGGTTTCTGATACAGACCTACCCTCTGTGATGATGTAGTCTCCTCACCCCAGTAGTGTCCATCTCAACAGCTACGAAAGAGGCCCAGGTCTACATGAAGGCCTTATATATTGCATAGTGGTTGCATGTCATTGGCTAATGATAGTGCACTTCAGCTGCTTTGACTGCAATTAGCATTTCAGAAGCACAGATTGGTTTATAGGTAATCACCTGCTGATGGGGAGCATGTTCAAAGGGCAGGCAGCTGGCTATGGGGAACCATTCTGTATGAGACCTTATTCAAACAGAGCATGCTTTTGTAAAATTTTACCAGACACACAGTTCAACAGAAGAGTACTGCACCTTAGCAGGTATGTAACTGTTATTTGTGTATCACAGGATTCAGATGGGAGGATAGAGGGTGACTATATTATTTAGCAAGTGCTTATGTAATGCAGTGTTTGTTCTCTGTGCCACTTTTAGTGGTTAACAAGAGATACTGTATGCTGGCATTTGTCACATGTATGCTACATACATTTGTGTACCTTGTGTGGTCCTTATGTTGTATGTTGTTGAATTGGCTGTATAGTTACACAACAATGACAGGTATGTCATGGGCCTGTTTATGTTTCTGTTACAGGAGTATGTCAGGATAACCTATGGATACATAGTGGAAATAAAACAGCACAGGATGGCATGTCAGCACAGTGGACATATGTTGTCAGCAAGGTACAGCACTATAAATGCATGCCTCCATAGGTTTATATGTGTATAACAGGGTAACAAGGACAATGTTATCATTTAGCATACTCATGCATCCCTAATCTGTGAGAAGGTCTGTTACCCTTCATAAGTACCACCAGGGTTTTGACGGAAATAATGCATCTACATATGTCCTGTGTCCAGTACCAACAGTTGCTTAGCAACAGTTATGCTTGTTGTGTTCTGTATCCCAATGTGTAACCTGCACATGATGTGTGTCACAGAAGATATGTGTGTGATGTGCATGGGGGGGCTGTTTCATGTAGGGTGTACTGCCTGTGTTGCATACCTGTCCATCATGTACTATGCATACCACACTGATGTTGGTGTGTAGCACAGGTGATATGTGTTAGTCCTGTCATGGATACATGGGAGGTACACAGTGGGAACTGACACCTCCCTGTATGTAGCCATACACATCCCCGCCAAAGCATTTCGGAGACAGACTACACACGTATGGTCCTGACATGAACTCCATAGGACATGTTCTCTACAATGTGTGTTGGTGTACTTTAGAACCCATGTGGCTGCTACAGTTGTACAATATGCCTGTGTAGTGACATGGCAAGGGTGCCATTGCACACAATGATAGCTGTGATGACTGCCACATTCGGTATACCAGTGCCACTCTGGGATGTACGTCCCAAACCTATCGATATTGGTTGTACAACAGTAAATGCATCCACATCTGTCTGACCCATGACAATCGAATGCTACAGTGCTCTCAGTGTTAAATTCATATGTCCCATGGTTCCAGAGCATGTTGTAAAATGCTCTTACAGGTTCACACAAACACATGGCTACACTGAGGCTAGCACCACTTCCAATCAGTGTGTATATTACATGCCAAGGCACAGATGTAATGCAGGCTGGCTGTATGTAGGTGTGCACACTTACCTATGTAATGGTACATACTACAGATCACAGTACTTGGTGCACACAATACACCTCATATCTGCTAGTACTATTATTTTAGGACATATCATGCTTGATGACATACACAGGCCATATTGTGGTCAGTCCTTTGGGGGGGCCACATCACCCAGTACAAATAAAACACTTCAAAACCCTACATATGTCTAGGCTACCAAGGTTAAGCCATATGGATATATACACACCTACCGAGTGGGCTGGAGTGAGATTAGAACCCCTACCTATCTAGTTTTATACATTATAGAGCACGGTACTTATCACATGCACCACAGCTTTCATCTGACATTATGTTGTCAACTGGTAGTCTTAAGGTGGCTGACATCATCAGGTCTTGTGAAGAGGACAGTATGGAAGCCAACAACAAGTTACAGGGCCATAAAGTGCATAACCATTGCAGGTGGATAGCCTATAAGGGCATGTCCGTTCATTGGCAGGAAGACACACACACACACACACACACACACACACACACACACACACACACACACACACACAGACACACATACACACACACACTCTGACACAGTTACATACCAAGTAGTCTGGAGTGAGATTACAACCCCTACCTATCTTGCCTTATATACTATACATCACAGTACTTAATGCACAACCCACACTCTAAGTCTGTTGTATGTGTGATTGCAGACACAGTACTTGTGCATACACAAACTAGACCTGTGTTGACCAGCATCTGTGGCCTGCAGTGTGATATTGCTTCATACTGTTATCTGCATCTAGTAGCCTAGCAATTGGATAACTGTAATTATCCCAGCTATGTGTGTACAGTTACCAGTATGGTCATTTGTGGCTGCTTGCAGTTACATAGGCATACCTGTGGGCAGGGACAAGTTGTCCTGTCCATGCATGCATTGACAACATTATACATTATGTCTGTATACGTGGTAACATCCAGCAGGCACAGGGGTATGTGAGCAAGTGGAATGTGTAATGTTGCACCCTTAGCTTGGATCCCTTGAGCAACCATATCGCTGTATGATCGTGGAGATTTACTCACTATTATTGGGTATGTCGGACAATATAGACATCCACACACATATCTCTGTATCTAACAGGGACATATATATAATTGTAGCTGCGTGTGTATGATATGTATATGTGTTATATGTATATATACAGGGAGTGTATGTATCACTTTAATATATCTATAGCTATATATATATATATATATATATATATATATATATATATATATATATATATATATATATATATACATATTTATTTGGCACTACATAGCAGTAGATATACAACACATGTGAGAGATATAACAGGTCATTTTGATGAAGGGGCAACAGGATGGACATGCCCAGTGGGACTGTAAGTACTAATAAGATGACTCCAGTCCACACCTACCTGTACTCCAGTCCAGGATTTTGTATGTTACAGACATTAACATCTGCTCCTGCACTTCACTCAAACTGTCCACAGCATTTCCCAGCTGTGTGCTGTACTTATTCTGTGACTGAGTTTGGTAATATTACACCACCAACAGACTGACAGTTTGCATACCTCTCAACTGTCCTGATTTCCACAGAATGTCCAGAGTTTTGCCTCATATGCTTGATCTGTTCCTCATACATTTGTGGTCTTCTGGTGAATTATTGCATATTGATGTCACTACATTATACTACTTACAGACAAACATTTATGTTTCAGGTGTTATATTCATCAGAACATATGTAATAATGCAACACCTTTACTTCCATTGACTTTCTAGGTTTATGGGGACAATATCTGAAATCTGTCCTTATGTTTGGGACTTTGTCCCCCTCAATCTTACTGGTTTTGCCTAGATTTCTTGCAGTAAGAGGTGTGACAGTCTGTGAAAACACCATCGTAGTACTACTTCACATGCAAAAGACGTGAGTAATTCCAGATTAGAACCATCACCCATGGTAGCTTTGAGAATCCACTGAGCCACTCAGGTCACCAGACAGAAAGAAGTCATTCATCACATAATCAACAGCATAAATATGTACATTGTTATCCTGCATGAGGAGAAACATACAATGGTGTGAGCAATGTCTATGTTACAGCCCTGAGATCGCCTGCTCCACTAATATACCATAGGTGATTTTCTGTTAAAGCAGTTGTATGGTATCATGTGAGCCCACTGTTCAACATCTCCCTTGACTCATGTAGTGAATATTCCAAGCATGAGGCCTGGTGACTATTAAGTAACACATACTATTGGACCAGGTATCTGTAGTCCCATGTAGATGTTACAGCTGTCCATTTAGCCCACTATAATTCGTTGCATAACAGCAGCAGATCTATACATATGATATGTTATAGTAATCCTTACAAGTAGTGTGTAGCTTAGAGACTTACCTTGTGAATGCAGCAGTTGAGACACTTGTAGTTCAGGGATGACTCTGTGTGATGCAAGCTGTACACAACCAATACATAGATAGGTGCAGGTTGTGTGGATATTCTGGCATCAGCACATTTACTATATGTATGTGAGTAGGAGTAATGTCAGTCCCTAGAGCCCTAGGTTGTCAGTGAATAGGCTATGTGCTGTCTGTTAGCCAATGCCAGGGTGTACTGGGCATGCCTACTTCTGCCTACATGGACATCAGTGGGCTCCCCCTCCAAGTGCTCTTGTGAGTGTAGCTGTGTTGACCTAGGCACTGGTGGGGGCTGTGTATCCCTTCCCTTTGATGATCCTGCTGCAGCTGTTTCCACAGGATCATATTGTGTAGCATAGCACATACTGTGAACATATGTGCATATGTAGCTGGAGAGTGCTGCAGGGCTCCACCAGATATATGGAGACGCCAGAACCTTGACTTCAGCAGCCCAAACACATGCTCTATGATGTTCCTAGTTTGTGTGTGTGCCTCATTATGGTGTTCTTCCATAGGTGTGTGTGCATTTCTGATGGGTGATATCATCCACGGTACCAGGGCATAGCCAGCATCCCCCAGTAAATGGCCATGTGGGATGTCCCCCCTAGCAAACATCTGGTACAGTTGTGATGCATGCCAGATATGGGAGTTGTGCTAACTGCCAGGGTTGCCAGCACACACATTCATGATAATGCCCTGGGCACTGCACATGACCTGGCAGTTGATGGAGTGATACGTCTTGTGCTTGATGTAGGTTCTACTCTCCTCACTGAGTGGTGCCTTGATGTGTACATGAGTGCAATCTATGGCACCCAGTACCTCAGGGTAGTGTGGTACATGGTAGAAGTGTCACATATTGCTGGCCCTCACCTCAGGGATGAGGAGAAAATATATGTGCTCACTGGCATGTGGTAGCATGGCATCCAGGAACTGGTAGAGTACCCTGGATGCTGATACCTGTGAGACTCCCAGTTGGTCTCTGGAAGGTACCTGTGGCTATTATCTTAAGGGTTGCACATACCTTTGTTTCCACTGTGATGGGTTCCCCTCTCTTGGCTCTGTTTTGCAGGTGGTAGAGCTTAGTGAGTTCTTGTAATATGTCCCTGTTCATTCTGTAGCACTCTATAATCTCCAGCTCATGTAGCTCCTAGAAGGTCACCCTGGGCCTGAAGACTCTTCTCCTTCTCTGCCTAGGTCTATTGTCAGCAGCACCAGCAGCATTGACTTCGGCATCTAGCACATACAGATGTAGCAGACCTGCAGCAGCCCCTAGCTTTCTTGCACTTAAAATTCCCAAGTCTGTACTCTAATGGTGCAGAGTATGGGGAAAAATCAGATTGTAGGGTGTATGCATACTTTATAGTGCTCTACTGTAGGTGCTGACTGTATGATTGGCTACCTATGATGCATTCCACCTGCCTAGCATTTCATTAACATCATTTACTGGCCATAGTTTAAGTTAAACAAATATCACAACTAATTAATGCAGCATTCCTTTTTAGATACTCTCAGCAATGTGGCATGCAACATGTGGAAACACACACCCTGAAGATAAATAAAGCTTAGCAGTCAATGTGCACACCCTCCTGCTGAGCATGGAAGCACATTGTGCAAACAAGTGCAGCTGAGCTCCAATCAGCTTACAAGTCCTCAGACACACCCCTTCTTGATGTCAGCTATGTCTTCTATAGACACTGACACATTTCTGTACCTACATGGAAGGGATATGCAGACATGGATACCCATTTGTGCTATTCAGTAACCCCACCTCATTTGCATAGGGATCCATGCACACAACCTGGAAACTAAACAGTTCTAGGCCTTACCTCATTGGCAATAGCACTATTCCACCATTGCAGATACTCCATGCAGGGTCCTATAATACATTTCTGTCACATACTATTAAATATGGCTTTTCCACTCTTTTTTTTTCATAAAAGCATGTTTCTGCACTGCGGCACACTCCACAAACAAACCCAGATAATAAAAAAAATAAATAAAATCATTTTAACTGCCAGTTCTATCCATCTACCTATGTTTTTACAGCCCCTGTTGTCTTTCTAACATCCTGTACATGGAATTTTTCTATGTACGCTATGGACACTGACACAGAGTCTGCAGGGCTGCCTGTCTGTTTGCTGGATCACTCTACCTCCTTCATTTGCATGAGATTCACCTGCTTATGAGGTGATTTGCATGCCACGGATACTTCCATGTTGGCGTTTGTGGGCACGTTGCCCAGCTATGTTTACTGAATAGCAAACCTGTTTACTTTTGTGTAAGCAGTGTGCCACAATGCCTACAAGTTAAAAAAGGACATGTAAGCTTTATTAAATTCCCCCTTGAGACCAGTGGAAAAAATGGGAAGGCTTCTGATGTTGATAATGATACTGAAAACACAATTGAGGCAGATTTACTTATCTACTGGATTAAGAAAGAAGGCTTTAAATTAGCCTGCTATGTCCTATAACAAACTAATAAAATATGACAGAACCTGACGATATCTCAAATAGAAAGAAAAGATAGTGAAGGAAGAAAAGAATGAATGAAAAGAAAAAAAATAATTTGGCATCCACTATTCAGTTTTTAGAAACATGCATACGATTCACAACATCACTGAATCAAAGTATGTATTCATGAACCTTGGATACAGAAATACTCCAAAATAGACTGCTCCAGTAGTGTGTCATGATCATGGACTAATTGCACAATCACAGCATACTAGGCATCAATGGATATAAAATGTGTCTGTTGATACAAATTCTGCATCAGAACTGTCTCCAAACAAAAGGCAAAATATAACAGATATTTAAGCACATAAGAGAAGCCTGATTACCAAGTATGCAGTTTTCCAGTAAAACAAGCTGTGATTGGTTGATTATTATTTCCTTAGAATTGTGATTGGTTGATTCCTATTTCCTATGGTTATAGTGGAAAATTAAGAATATTGAAATGATTTGCACTGAAAAACAAATGGTTGAGCTTTGATTTCTGTTGATATACCATTATATAAATCACTATGTTGATGGTCTTGTTTAAATAAAGCCGATGTAACCTTATTTAGATGCAAAGCTTTAAGATAAGTTGCTTTATTTAATTACTTATTTGCATTTGTTTACCAGGATGGTCCAGGTGGGCCAGAAGTCTCCATTTTCAGTGGAGTTCAGGGGAGAAAAGCTCCACATATAAAGATATTTCACATACAATACATAATTTACATTAATAAAGACATTTAGTACATATTATTGGCAGCTTATACAATTGGTGAAAAAAACATTACATAAGTAATCATTCTCAAATCAAAGATATTATACAAGCAATATAGAGTATATACATGACAACATTCCATATGAGTAGTTTTCAGCTAACAAAATGTATACATATGACACTTCATGCAGTAGGTGCAAAGCACATATAGGAATTAATTAGAGACTAGGTACTTAAACTTTTCACACATTTAGGAGGTATAATAGCTTAGTGATAGGCTATATGAGTCCTGTTGCAGGAATCATCAAAGTTGGTGGATATTGTTGCAGATATAAGTGGTGGTATGATATTAAGGTAGGCTGCAAGAGTACCTGAACGTCTTGCCTGGTTCAATGGTAGGTCTATAAGGGTTATGAAGAAAAGGAAATAGACAGGAGGGATCAATGGTAGGACAATGAGGGTTAGTAGAAGAGGGAAGTGGACAGGATGGAGAGGTGAAGTAAGTAAAAAGACAGGTGGATGTGAAAGGAGGATGCCAGAGTAGTAGAGTGGGGGTGAGAATAGTTATGATGGTTGAAGTTAGGTTATAGGATATGTAAGAAGCTTTATCTTAAATATAGCACAGTCTAAACTGGGTGTCACTGTCCAGTTTGGTTCCACCCTGCCAATCTGATCTTGAGTATCTCATTATGCATTTTAATGTATGAATAACTTCAGTACATATGATATAGAAGACATCTCATCTGAAGAAAATATATAAATCACTGTGAAAGAACCATTGTGAGAAAAAAATATTTGTAAGTTAAATTTAAGAGCATTAAGATTTTCCTTTCAATAATGGACAGTATCTAATTTTTTATAGCACTGGAATATCACTCAACAGTATTAAACTTGACACTATTTCATAAAGTGTAGCTAATTCCTTAACATCTCTGTTAGACAAACTCAGAAGTTAAACAGTCATTTAATTATTTTTTATTGTTTCTTTATTGTCTTTTTTGTTGAAAGAAAGTATGGACTGTATGTATATTCAGGCTCATTTAATGTTTGCACCAAGATTGCTTTCTGTTCTAATTGAGAGGAGATAATCCAGTTTTTGGATTGTGATATCATTTCATTAAAATTTAAGTACACAGATGTGCATTTCACCTATGTGTGTTTCTTTAGCTCATTTAATGTGTGTATTGATGCAACAGGAATTGACATACAATGCTTGTTACTTACAGCTGTCTACCTTAATGATATAGTGGTGTCATCCTAGATGAATTCCCAATACATTTCTAGGTAAAAGACTGTATCAGTCTTGTCAGTCCAAAATCCTGTAAGAAATAGTTTCAGCTTAAGTGATCAACATACCAAAGCCGACACACTAAGTAAGGCTGAGTAAAGACTTTGAACTCCTCACACCTTAGTAATTTAGCATAAAACCAAACTGCACTAGGCTCACTCCTCTAAGTTAAATTCTGTGTAACTGCTTATTTTTCTATACAGACAAGAACACTCTTCTAGGAAACAAATTCAATATTATATACAATACTATGTAATGCAAAACTGGTACTACTTTACTATAGATTAAGCATTCTGTATTATACTAAAATACAAATGTATAACCACATTAAAAATGGCAAAAACAACATAAAAAGAAGAGGTAAATGGATATTGTTAATATTATAGGTATTATTGTTTAGAAACAACAAACGGATTCTAAAGCAACAAATTGTAGACTTTATACATAAATGTGGTGATTTATTTTATGCAATCATAATGTGTATAGCTACATACATTTTCTGCTTCATACTGTTTGTATTTTTCCTGAAGCCTTTAGACTTTTTATATGCTGTTGAAACTCATGTTGGATCTGTATTTCTTTCACTTTAGCTTTGCCTTCTTTACCCTTGACTTGCCATTCTCTCCAACAAATTTTAATAACATTTCTGCCTTGACTCCACTCATTTGCATTATCTGTGGCTACTGAAGGTAAAGCACATAGTAGTGATTATTTGGTGTTATACTGAATGGGCAGTACTGAGGGATGCTATCAGATCTACAAATTAACTGTAGTTCAGATGGCATCTTAGCTGCAGAAATGAAAGATGAATACTTCAGAAACAGTGTCTGTCCAGCCACAGTGTAATGTGCCATGACGGCAATGTCACAGTGATCAGCAGTTCAACATATGTATCATATAAATGGTACAATGAGCAACATATGTAAACACATGTCAGTTAGGGGGAGTTGGCAGCACACACCTTGGTGCCAGAATGCACCCTATAGTTAATTAATGCAAATAAAATGAAGGTTTACCATGCAGTACATTACAAGCAGGGATCATGGGATATGACTATCACAGAAGGTGCTAAATAAGTGAGGGTACTTTACTGAAAAGATATACCATTAGAAGTTGCACATCCATGATTTACACAGTAGAAAAGGGCATGGGAGGGCAGAAAACATATACACTGAAACTAGTCTAGACTGTTGCAATATCCCTATATGTAGACACGCATTTCACAGCACTGATGACCATGACTGTACCTAGTGCTACTGCACAGTGTTAAGCAGCACAGTTCAGAGGTTATACATTTCATTATGCTTCTTACTCATTTTGGATACTTGTGATGACCCTCCACCTCTGGGCCAGTAATCAAGGAGCCTCAATTCTCACTACTGGTGCCTGTGGGGAACGTTCACTAGGAGGATGACACATGCATGCACAGTATCTCCAGATGCAGCTCTCTGCATCAAGCACAACCAAGCACTATTTCCCTTGCGAGCACACAGGTAACACAGTCAGTCTGGGGCTGGTTCCTGTCTCTTTCTTCAGATCCAAAGTAAGACTCCCCACTGGCACAGCTATAGAGCTGAGTCCATAGCCAAGGTTCGAGTCAAGTCCTTCAACACTCTCTGTCCAATCAGTGCTGATGCCCTGCCCAAGTAGCTGACAGACATACTCTTTAAGATTTAATTCGCACACACACACACACACACACACACACACACACACACACACACACATGCGTGCACATAAACACGCACGCACTCACCTGGGAAAGGCTGGCACAGGTTTACTAGCTATGCCCCCTTTTGCTCAGACCATAAAGTAGTTATCACTGCCACCAGAACCCCTTGCCAGCTACTTTAAGGCCCTTACAAGGGTACCCAATATACTGACTGAAATTACAATTAATACAAATAGTAGTTTGACCAAGAGCAAGGCTATTAGCAGTGGCTCACATGGTGTCACCAAATAAATATGCAAATGCTGTCAAAACTTAAATATATCTACAAAGATCAGCCACAATGAAAGGTTTAAATGTTTTAATAATAAATAATAAAAGAACAAGCCAATACCAAATATCAATTCGCAGTGACACCAGAGTTCAAAACCACAGGAACTATTTAAAATAACATTGCAGGACAGACTCAGACAAATAAAGAAAAACAATATCTAAACAAAGCTTTACTATATTCCCTAGTTACTTAATAGAGCAAGGTAGATGATGTGGTGAATAGTCCTTCTTGTTGTCAGGCCCAAGACAGAATGCAGAATGCTCAGTCTCACTAAGAGACTTCTCAAAATAATATCTAAAATATTACCTCTGGAATAGCTTGCAGAATGACATCACTTCTGGTCATCTAACTTGTAGTTCTCGTGCAAAACTCTTGTTGCTGGAAGCTGGCAGGATTTAGCACCTACCTGTAAAAATACACACACAAGGGTTTTTGCTCATATCTGTGGCGGGTGCTGGAAGTCCTAAAACAATTGCATAGCTCATCACTTTCAGAGTAGTAATAAGTTAACCCCAGCAACATTACACAAAGCTTCCTAGAGCAGACTTTGTGTCTCTGGCTGCATTGAAACCTGTGAGATTGCATTTTTATGGCCTAGCCCATAAAGTGGTTTAATTTCAGATATATTTTAATGTTTGCTGGACTGAGATTAACCCTCCTGTTTTCCAGTTTCCTCTGTTAAAACATATATATTGAAACAGTTACAATAGTGCATGTACATTTCTGTTCTCTCCAGTAGGGCACACTGTGGATACATTTCAAATACAAGCACTTTATAAATACCTTTTCAACACAATCAGTTTGATATACACATGACATACAGTTCTAATACATTTGTAACATAAGCAGCTTGTATAAATCAGTTTGATATTCACAAATGACATATAATTATTTACAAAATTCCAGCTAGCTGTGCTGGCAGTACCTCTTCTTGACACAATACTGATACTCATATCTCTTGTGAACTTCATATTCTATGATCCATGTCACAAATGGGAAGAATTCCACATTAGTACATGCTCATAATGGCATATAATGCTCCCAATGCAGTCTGCTGGTGTTCATGTGTACATGACAAAAAGGTCACATGACATAAATTGAACTGGTTGACTAATTATCGTGCAGTTTATGGTAATGATGCCAATGGCTGAGTGTTTGTAAAGAGTAGAATAAGGGTTCTAACATGTAATATCACAGAAAAGAGCATATCTGACATAAATGAGTAGGTCAGCCTGCTTTAGCCTCATAGGTAAGACACATAATAGTGCAATGCCTGCTTTTAGGATAAGAAAAAGAAGAACAGTTGTCTATTGGCCATAAAGATTTGATCCCATTCTACCACTTCTCATTTTACTTTTAAGTCTAGGTCAGTGTTTACATCTCAGTGCATTATGATAAAAACTCCTCGCACTATTTTAAATTGACAATTACATGTCTACACTTTTTTTCTGGAGATATTGTGGTAATCTTCCACCATCACCATTTGTGGACCAGGAATTCATGCTGTTTGGAAAGCAGTGATCAAGCTCTGAATGCATATTCTAGATCAACCTTACCAATAATACCAAACCACTTTAATTTCCTGCAGAATATCCTTTTTTGCTTAGAATCTTGCTAGTGGTTGTGAAATACCACTCTTCCTTCTGTGGTATCAACTCATGGTGTTTCATGTTTCTAGGGGCAGTAGTTGGGCTGACTGAATATTCAGACATGCAAATGTTCTTTGCTCCACCGCACACATTGTGGTTGTATCCATTTACACTGTTTGTATAATGTACTCATTGATCAAATATAGTTCAAAATTATGGGTGAAAATTACAGTTATAGTTGTTACCACCTTACTAATAAAAATACTGAAAGAAAAATGTCCCATGACTATAAAGTACACTGTTAGGTTTCTTTAATCAAGCAAGATTAACAAAAGTTTCTTATCTAAACCAATACTTAAAAGCACTGTCAAAGTGTGGCTGCAATTAGTACAATTTTTACCTGGCAGTTTCTATCATTTGATGGAGGAGCAGTTGTTTAATTACTAATTATAAACATGTCAGTAGATTGTCCATTATGGACAACTACGTCATCATCATCCATCACGTCTACCATTTTTATTTGAATATAATCAAGCCAAGAAGATGTATGGGGCCTAATATCAAATAAATGTAGAGGTCTGACACATCATTTTTAAATGCTGGAAGATTAGTATTGCCCTTCATTCCTAAAGAAGCTGTATCATGACATGATATATCATATATGTTACAATTTCTGTTTTCAGCGGCTATCCTATTCCCATCTCATGGCGCAACTTAATTAGCAATGTCTGCAAAGTTTTTCATACCCCAGACACAGGTCTGTATATGTTTCCAGAAACCTGTCTTATTTGCTGGTGCTGGTGTTGGGAAATGAGACACAGGAGCCTGATGTCATATGTTCTCACAATGTATAGCACTGTTACAATTTATTAAAGATTTTCCTGGAAGACTAAACAACATGTTCATTAATATTGCTGTGCTGTATAGGAAATATTATTTATTAGGACCTCTTGGGTCTGAGTCTCTGATTTATCTAGAGGTGAAACATTTTGCTATATTAATCCTAGTGGTTAAAACTGCATCACTTGTATGATATTTAAGGCAGTTTAAAAAAAATCAATGGGCAGTGTCTGTTTAGACATTGAATTCTTTATACGAAGCTACAACCAAAACCTGTGGGACAGAAGCCTTCTTTCAGATTTTGACCAGGTGGATGTTAACACTTGACAGATTTAATTGGAAGTGCTGACAATTAGGTTCTTAACTTGTTTTCCACTTGACATTAGTACATAAGATAATATTTCATTCCTGTTGGCAATACATGTGAGAACAATTTCCACATTGGTGAGATATATTATTAGAATACTTTTTAATGAAGTTGGCTTTGTGGGTCTAGGTCTCTCCCTCTGTGGTTCTGTCACTCTCTCACAAGATAGCAGAAAAAACACAAAGCTTTTTTCCACTGTCTCGCAAAACCAGTTTCAAAAAAAGCAGTCTAATAATGACAGAGAGACAATATTTTAGTCTTTAAGTAAAATATTGTCCCTTTGTCATTTGTGAGACAGTGGAAAAAACTCTGAACAAAGCTCAGCATTTTTTCCACTATCTCGCTAATGCAGACATGCGTACACACACACACACACACACACACACACACACACACACACACACACACACACACACACACACAAACCCACACACTCACACACAAACACTCACACACACACACACACACACACACACACACACACACACACACACACACACACACACACACACACACACACACACACACACACACACACACACACACTCTCTATTTCTCCAATCTGTTTTGGTTTAATCCCATCCTTAGGGCTCAGGGTGAAAGAAGGTGATAGAATTGTTGTTTTATGGTCACAAGGGAAAGGGGTAAGCAGTAGTCCAGTGTAATGTGAAATGTCCTAATGATACCCTGATACAAAATGGTTTATTATTACAAGAGGCTTAACATATTTACTTTGGTCACGTCATTGTGTTAACTAATATCATAAAATGAGATACACTGACCGCAGTTCTAAGGGTGGAAAGCAGCGATGAGTGGCTTTATATCAACACAGTCAGTACCAATATTAGAAAAATATTTAAATGAAACCAGTAACTGCATGTGGTAAGGCTCCTAGTGATCATGTTAACTGTGCACATAAAGCCAATATATTAGTTTAATTGGCACAGTGTTTAGAACTAGAATATTATGGCAAAAATTACATACAAGTTATCAACAGGGAAACTAAAGGAAAGGGGTGGGGGAGTATAATAAATATTGAAGAAAGTTGTATACTTCTTTATACTTTTGATAATACTAATATATTCTGAATTAATCCTATGCCACCCCAAAGAGCATGTCTTTGTTTATTTCACTTACAACAATGGGTACGTTCTGAGTTTGTACAGGAATATTTGCTTCTGACTGCATTCTCAGTGCTGTTCTTCACACCCAAGTTGCTGTTCATTTTCCCATATTTCTAAGTCATCCAACCATGCCCAGTCAGGAACAAAAGATTTTTTAAAGTATTCCACCCAGGATGGTTTTATATGGAGCAAGGGGTTGGAGTCAAAAGCCCCAGGATCATCTGTAACAACTATAGAATCTACAGTAAGCTCCTACCAGCTGTATTAAACTCTTCCTGTTAAATGCTGTAACCCTCAGTCCTCACTGGATACAAAGTTTGTCAACATGTGCAATAACAGTGAATTTTTATTGTGTTGCCATGTATGCCAACAGAGGAGAAACTTCACCTCATTCACACCAGGTAAAAAGGATCTTCTTTTTCTAATGGCTACTTACAGGATCCAAGACTGAATGCCAACTGGCCAGCTAAAATGATAGGCACCAATCTTTAGTTTATGTGGAACACTGAGGAATGTTGGTGTTGTCAAAATAAGCATTTAAGGCATTTTTTAAATAATCATGTACTCTTATTCACACACACACACACACACACACACACACACACACACACACACACACACACACACACACACACACACACACACACACTCACCCACTCCCTCATCTCCCTACATCATTTCCTCCACCTAATTCGGTCTTACTATGTTTATTGAGGAGCATGATAGAACCACAAAAGGCCACATATTTACTTAAAAACTAAAAAGGAATAAAATAAAAATATAAAAAAAAGATTTTTTTAAAAAGAATGCTTTTTATTGAATCGATCTAAAAAGTAAAAAATAAGGAAGAAGAGTGAAAACTTTGCAAAAGAAGCACAGACAAGCTGATTTCAGAAAAGCATTTGTGGTTGGTTTTGCTGATTCCTGCTACTTCTTCTGCTACCTCATTATCACATTCAGCAAAACCAACCTCGAATGTTTTTCAAAATAAAAAAAAAAATTATATTTTTATTTTATTTCTAAACTGAGCTGAAGATAAATTTAGGAGTAGGTTATTTGCTGGCATTAGAAAATTGGAATTAGGAAGGTGTTAAATGAGCTTAGCCATATCATTTTAATACCTCCAAAGATTCAAATAATTAATAAGACACTCAAAGCTTTATTAATGGAGCATACATACAATGAGGGCTATACTTGTCTTGCCTTGCTAGAATTTACCTGGGTATAGAGATAACACTGAAAAATAGAGGTGATGTAATACTTGTGACCTGACCATTTTTGGTTTTGCAATATGGCTGCCTCAAAGTTTAGACTAACAGGAGTCCTTCATCAGCAGCCATGTAATGGAAAGAGATAAAGCCCTTACTGCATCCCAATCTGCATTTCATTAGTGACATGGGAACTGGAGGGACCATAGAGAAGGATGCTAATGAGCGATCAGTTGTGACTTGTCCATTATGGGGTGAGGGAGGTAGTTTGTGTTTGTTGCAATACTAACATTAAGAGCCTGGCAAGCACTATGCTGCAGAAGTGGTGTGCAGGTGCACAGAAGCATGGCTGTCACTCCCAAAGACATTAGTTGTGGAGTTCACAAGGTTGCCATGGATTAGAGGGGGGTTAGGGTACATACTCTGGCAGTAGTATGATGCTGCATCCATGTCCTCTTCATCCTTACTGGTACCAGAAGTGAGTTGGGTTGATCTGTGGGGAAGATAAAATGGGTCCAATAGACTCAGATCACAGAGTAGTTGGTAGCTCATGGTCAGCTGAAGGAAGGAAAAAAAGGAGTTTTAAACATTCATCAGAAGTCAGTATGTGGATATTCAGTTTGAGTACTCACTTTACCTTTACCTTGTATTCATATTTTAATTTATTCTCATCCTTCTTCTGAGATGATGTTAGTAATCTATATTTTAAAGTATATTTTAGACACAACTAAAGCTCTAATTTGTGTATACTACAATGTGACAGGTAAAAGAATGAGTGAAACATGTTGGCATCACTTGCCACATAAGCAAAGATTTGCCTATTCATTTCTTCTTTGGTAGATATTCATCTGTAGAAGTTCAAAGTATATTTTATTTTATTTATTCCTTTCTAAAAATTTTCAAATGAACGCATACAAAACAGTGGCATTTTAAGTCATGTAACAAGGTAAGTGTTGAAAAAAAAATAACAATAAAGTGATTAAATATAAATATAATTTAATATTTTGAAAGCTCATAGTTCATTTCCTTACATTTACATTAGCTAGAAGAAAAATATATATATATATATTTATTTTAATAGTAAGCTAAGTGTAAGTGCATTTCATTTAATTCTAAAACAGTGATGGCTTTGTAGTGATGGAGGTGAATTTGATTTGTAAAAAGCTCATGCTGTATAGTACAGCATGCTAAATTTTAAATTAACAATCTTCTGGAAGAGGCATAGAAAAATGCTGCTGATTCAGAAGCCAGACATATTTTAAATTGAAAAGATAGTAAAAGATAGTAAAGGCTATAAGGTTTACAAAAAAAAAAAAAAAAAGATTCCTGTTTTTAAGTCCAACTCTTTATCATTTCAATTGTCTCAGGTCTTATTTATCACATACTAATCTCTGTGACAAATAATATGACTATTGAATTTTTCCTCACATATTTTCTCCAACTCATGTTATTGTTTTTCATTGCGCTCTACTATGAAACATATGCTCTATGTTTTTCTCATTACAACATTTTTCACTTTTATGTTTTGTAGTATAACATGATACTCTGTGATTTAAAATATTTGTACCTAATGTTTTGTATTGTAACATGACACTTTGTGATTTAAAATATCTGTACTTGATTTGGATTGTGGAGCTTTTCTCCCTGGGCTCCACTGAAAATGGACACTTTTGGTCACAGTCTGACTTTTCGGTAAGCAAGTGTCAACTAAATAAATAAATAAAAGGTGTTTAGGACACTAAGGACACTGGGCTTCTCTGTCAAGAACTGTTTCAAAATTCATATTTATCACTTCAATAAGGATGTATATTCATATTGGCCTTTGCTCACCCCCTTCTTTGGCCTTCAGTTTTTCTCACTGCCAATGTCTTTTGTAGTGAATCCTTTTCTTGCATTATGTGGCCCAAATATTTGAACTTTAGTTTTACTATTACACCTCCCATATGATAGCCTTGGGTTATTTACTTAAGTATTGACTGATTTGCTGTTGCATTCAAAGGAATTTCTGAATGTGTTCTCCAGAACTATTGCTGAAAGCATCAATTTCCAGTGCACAGCCTTGCTTTGAGTCCATATGTGCTAGACATTTGTTATTAATGGGAAAACCATAGCTTTGCCTATTCAGAATTTTGTTGGCAATGTGATATATTTTCTCTTTAAAATCTTACCTAGATAAATATCAAAAGATTCTACATCATAAGATATCGATAACAATGGAAATGTTAAATTTTCTTCCTATTCCATGAATTCTAGGGACATCCATGATCTAATAAACAGAACAAATGTGCTATTAAAAGTAAATTATATAAAAAACAATTAACAGTACTCAGAGTAGAGAAAGTACTTTTTGATATAAATGATATCCTTCTGGAGTTCAGAAATTATTATAGGAGGTAAAACAGTAACTGAGGAATAGAAGAAACAGACAAACTGAAAATGATGAACTTCTTAAAAGGCACATTTACTAAGAAGCTATCAAAGGAAAGTATTAATAATTTATTAAAACCTATATGTATGAAATAAATAGATAATAAGATTAAGGAACTGAAAATAAAAAAGCACCAAGTACAACTGGTATTCTCCATGATTTGTATGAGAGCCTTTTGAAAAAAAAAGTTCAACAATATAAGCAATTACCACTATCATGGAAATATTCAATAAATATGCCAGATCTGAAGCAAGATAAGGGTCCTACCAAATGTAATGCATATAAACCAATATCTTTATTGAACATGGTAAAGTTAAAAGATTTTTGTTTCTATATATGCTGGGTTGTTGAAAATGTACATTCCACAGTTAATAAATGATGAATAAATGGCTTTACACAGACAGTCACAGTATAATATAAAACACATTTTGACTCTAATTGATTATGTTTACAGTAGAAAGAAGAAATTACTGTTATGTGCCTGGACATTCAAAATGTGTTTGACTATGTTAGTGGAGAATTTCTGTTTTTGTTACTAGGAGAATTAGATGTTCTAGATGATTTTATTCATCTAATTAAAATATCATATTGGACTATCATGTAATGAAAGTGAAACAAAACCCTTACATTTTAAAAAAGGTCATACACCATAGCACTAAATATGTCTAAACTTATTTGGGAAAATAAATAAAATGTCTGGGAATAATTTGATGACTAATGTAGATAAAAAAAAATAGATAACTATAATTCTTACAGGTTCATATGTGGTTACTAGGCTTTTGGTTCAAAAGCCATTTTTATCCTAGCTATGCTTACCCCAAATTTAATAAAATATTGCTGATATTTGTCAATACACCCAAGAAATTTTGCAGTTACAATATAGACTTGCACACATCAAGCATTCACAGCCTACCCCTGTCCATTATGGATATAGGTGCCAAATCAGGGGTAAATGTGAGATTTCCCATTCATTGATTCAATCTACTTTTGAATAGGTTAGGTATGAGGTTTGTGTCACATGGATGGGAAGCCTGTTTCAGAGAAGAGACGATCTTTGAGACACATACCTGTCCCTCCAACACGCCATGGTTATGTCACTGATGAGGTTTAGGCCTTTAGAATGGGTAATTATGATGTTATTTGTTTTACAGATGTGTAACAAATCTGTCAGTGTGGGATCAGAGGATGCCTTGTAGGTTAGTTGTAGACTGCTGTGCATCAGTCTGTAGGAGACCAAGTACAGGGATACGGCTCTGGGGCAGTCAACATAGGACTTGTTTTTTACACCCTGTTTTCCTTTTGTGGGAACCTCTCTGGTCTTTCAAGCTGTTTCAAGTGTCTGGTCAGGTATATAACAAAGTATGCTTTGTACTCAATGACTGGTCTGATAAGAGCCAAGTACAGTGGAACATTGGCTTCCCTGTTCCTGAATGCCAGGCTCATACTTTTAAGATGCCTAACACAGAATGAATTTCTCACCACAGTAGACTACTTTTTGGAGTGTATTATCAATATAATAATTTCCAGTGATGGCAATCCTTCCAAAGGGTACTATTATGCATTTTTTCACATTTTTGTCCATGGCTCTGGCACTAGTTACTTTTCTGTGTGAGGCCCACTTGAAGGGTATCTGTCTTTAGGGGATTCAGTAACCATACTTAGTTTGAAGTCATCTGCAGACTTGGTCATCCAGAGGCCCTTGATGTTTTCCTTGACTTCACAGAAGAAGATGCCAAAAGGAGAGGCCCCAGCACTGGCCACTGTGGACTCTGCTACAGACTGGCCTCTTTGTAAAGATCAGTTCCCCTATCATAACTTATTGCATCCTATCAGTGAGCCAACTGGCTATCCATCAGATGACATATGGATCTATTCCTAATTTTGTATGTTTATCTACAGTGCCCAAGTGAGGTATTGTCTCAAATTTCTTGGCCAGGTTGACAAAGGTAGAGTACACTGTCTTTCCCTCTTCCATGGTTTTACAGACCTTCTCAAAGAAGTC
The DNA here is from genome assembly GCF_019279795.1 of Protopterus annectens. NCBI lineage: Eukaryota > Metazoa > Chordata > Ceratodontiformes > Protopteridae > Protopterus > Protopterus annectens. The sequence continues at coordinate 938,520,492 of NC_056735.1, forward strand.
CACTGGGTGAAGTAGGCATGACATGCCTTTGACAAAACTGAATTGGGTGGGGTTCAGTGCCTGTAGATTTCCTATATCATTGTTTATCAGATTCATGATAATTCTTTCCATGGCTTTGCCATGGGTCTCTTGTTTCTTGGGTCCATGGAAGGCTGTCTTTTTATGTATTGGGGTAACCATTGCAGTCCTTCATTTGGCATGGAGCCTGCCTTGAGGCTAAAGTTAAATAGTGATTCTAGTGGGTCTGACAAGTCATGTTTCTTGCTATTCAGAATAGGTCCAAATGGAGAGATAATAAAATCAGCAAAAAGACAGAAGTATTGCTGGAACTGAATTCATCCTCAATCTAGTGAGTACCTTCACAAGGTGGGCCCTGTTTTTTTACAAAATATCACCAAGACAACACTGATATATAGACTGTGTTTTATATAGCATATATCATGGACAGAAGTAGGTTAAAAAATAAAGAAGATAGCTGGGTGCACAAGTCCCAGGATAAAAAAGTGCCCAATCCTGGCAGGCGCAATAGTACCAAGACTAGAAAATATGACAGTGTAGAATGCTCAAGACATGGCAATATTCCTACAATGGGGCTAGACCAGGCCCAGGGGGAGGAAGACTCCCCTAAAAATCACAAAAACTGATAGGCCAAAAAAGAGCCATGCAGAAAATAGAGTGGACTATTGATGGCAAGAACAAAATTATGCATGTTTACTATTATGCAAAAAGCCCAAAATGTCTAGACAAAAGATACACAAAACGATTAAGAGAGAAATTAGAGGAAAGAAGCATACTTCTACAAGAAAAATTGTTAGAAGCTTCAAATAAAAAATTGCATTCATTAATACAACATAGCCAAGAAAAATGCTATCTAGACCAAGAAACCTTGTGCTGTTTGGAAAAAAAAAGCAACTAAGGAAGTGTGAAAATTTAAAGAATAAACTTTAGAGATATTTGAAGGGTATAAAAAAGAAATATGGACATGGGAAAGAAAGAGAGATCTGATGTGGTGCAATATTTATGCAAAGGAGAAAGCCAAATTAAACAACACAAAAAAGGTAGCCCCAAAGATATTTGAAGAGAAATACAGGCAAAGGCATCCAGATATGGAAAATTTTATGAAAAAAACATAAGATCACAAAGAGGGAATGTAGAACAGCAGATTAGCCAAGTAGAAGTTAAAAAAATAGAAGCTAAAGTTATGAAATATTTGCAAAGTGAAGGATTCAGTGCAGAAAGTCTAACATAGGTCATATCACAGCTTATTGGAAAAACTAGGCCACAAAGTATGGAGAAACAAGAGGAGCAGGACACATCTGAAGAAGAAACTTGGACATGGGAAAGAAAACGAGATTTAATATGGTGCAATATTTATGCAAAGGAGAAAGCAAAACTAATCAATGCACAAAGAGTAGCACCAAAGATACTTGAAGAGAAAAATAGGCAAAGACATCAGAATATGGAAAATTTCACAATACAAAAAATAAGAAAACAAAGAGGAAAAGTAGAAAAGAAGATTAGTAATAGAGAAATTAAAGAAATAGAAACTGAGGTTATGGATTACCCACAAAGTGAAGGATTTAGTGTAGAAAATTTAACTCAGATACCAACATAACAGAATAGAACAATGGACACCCAAATTAAGGAGAAACCAGTGGAGCAAGAAGCATCTAATCAGTTGACATATGAAGATAATTTGGAGCCTCCCATAGGAAACAAGGACAAAGGTTCAGTTGGAGCTATACAGCAAGTAAAAGAACAGGAAACTGTGGCAACTCTGGCACAGTCAATGTCAAGCAGTGATAGGCCAGTGGTTTCCCATATGAAGGAGCAATGGATGATACAGGGTGAAACTGAAAATAACGTTGCACAGGAACAAGCTCTGGAACTTTCTACAGAATTCCCGCAGGGAATGGCAAACAAAGAATGTGCCTTCAGTTTAGAAGAAAATGATCTAAGTGAAAAGTTGCTTGATTTAATAGAGTTGAATAGACATAGTAAGATAACTGAAAGAAATAGATTGCAGAAGGTCAATAAAACCCATAAAGTTAGAAGTCTGATAAAACAAATGAACCCAAAAAGTTACAGAACACAGTAATTTGGACTGCCCATAGAGATTCATGTGATATAACAGGATACATTACTGCGCAGCCAAATTAATAACAAATAAAGTCCTACCACAAGAACACAGGGTAGTAAGGGAAAGAAAGGGGAGAAATCAAATGCCACCATGGAAGTATCGAATAGAAAACACTATAAAGCAATTAAAACAAGAAGTGTCGCTGTTAGAAGAGTATAGAAGAGAGAACAGATCAACAAAAATACTCAGAAAGATAGACGTGATAAAAGCAATACACATTATTATAATGGATCAGGATGTATCATGCACTATCTCAAATAATAAACTAAAAATATTAGCACAGGCAGAAAAACTTAGGAGATACACAGATAAATATAAAGAAAAAGCACAAAATAAACAATTTATTGATGACCTAAAAAGTTTTATAGAGGATTGGGAAACAAGGTAAGAGGAATTGAAAGACCCTCAGAAAAAAGAAGAAATAGATACATTTTGGAGAAATATTTATGAAGATCCTGTGGAACATAATAAAGATTCTAAATAGATAGAAGAAATAAAAGAAAGAACAAGAAATTCAAATGTACAAGATATGAAATAGGATGAAGTAACACCAGAGAGACTGAAACAAAATTAATAAAAGCCTCTAATTGGAAAATCCCAGGCCCAGATGCAATACCTAACATCTGGCTGAAAGTATTAACAGCTTTGCATGCAGATTTAGCCATGAGTAAGAACTATTTATATGTATACCTCGAACAGACAACAGACTGGCTAACAACAGGAAAACCAATGTTCCTACTTAACAGTGAACCTACAAGCTACCCTAAAAACTATAGACTAATAACTTACCTTCTGATGATGTATAAACTGTACACTGAAATTGATGTTGACAGAGTTTATAATCATTTAGAAGAAAACTAAATTATGGCAATAGAACAAAACGGTAATAAAAGAAAGTCATATGGAATAAAGGTTCATTTGTTGTTAAATAAAGTCATAGTGGAGAACTGTAAAAAGGGGAAGACTGTAAGTATGGCATGGATAGACTACAAAAAAAGCATTTGACAGTATCCCACATTCTAGGTTAAAAGAGTGGTTACAAATGTATAACATACACCCTACACTGATAAACTACATCACAGCAACCATGAAACGGTGGCAAACCACTTTGCATTTAGGTCATGATAAAGGACAAATTATTATTCCTGGGATAAAAAATCCAAAGGGGGATATTCCAGGGTGATTCTCTTTCATCGCTGCTTTTTTGTCTTGCCCTTAACCCATTAAGCTATCTACTTAACAGATTAGGTTGTAGCTATAATTTGGCTCCCAGAAATCAAAACAGTGCAAAGGCTTCTCATCTTTTTTTTTTGTGGCTGATATAAAACTGTATAGTTCATCAGATGAGGAAATGAGAGCACAACTACAAGTGGAGAAAACTTTTTCAAATGATATAAGAATGTCATTTGGTCTTGATAAATGTACAAAAGCAACCTTTAAAGCAGGAAAGCTGCAGCACTAAGAAAACATCAGTTTGGGTCAAGAATGTGACATAAAAGAACTTGAACATGAAGGGGTGTATAAATATTTGGGAATTGATGAAGGATCAACAATAAAACATGAACAAATACAAATAGAACTCAGTAAGTAATATTTTAGAAGACTTAAATTAATCCTGAAAACACCATTGACGTCTAGGAACAAATTTCAAGCTATAAACCGGTTTGCTCTTCCTGTTCTAACTTATAGTTTTGGAGTGATTGATTAGCCCCAAAAGGTGTTGGATAGATGTTAGACAGGAAAACAAGAAAGATGCTTCATGCTCATCATATGATTTACAAAAATGAGTGCATGCCAAGATTATATATTCCCTGTTCCAAAGGAGGTATGGACCTCCTTGAAATTAATTACATATATAGATCTGCAATCGTGGGACTGCATACATATCTGCTGATCTCACAAGACCCAATCATACTGAAAGTTTGGAAACATGAGGACAATAACTCTAAGATGACTTCCCTTCTTAGTCTAGCAGAAGCATATCAGTGTCAAGCAGGAATGGAAATCAAACTGGAAGTAGATAAAATCAGGCAGCAACTGAATGTGCCAAAAAACAAAAGAAAGAATATAAGGTGAAGGATCAGATGAGAAGGCAAGAAATGTGGAAAATGCATAAATATAGTTGCAAGTATAGAAAACTCCTGGAACAACCTCATGTTGATCAGAATCGAATGCAGGAATGGTTAAGGAGAGGCATATTCAAACCAAATAATGAAAGGTTAATATTGGCGGCCCAAGATAAACATGTGGAAGAAACAGACAAATGTAGGTTTTGTAAAATAGAATTGGAAACAGTCACACACCTTGTTGCTGGTTGTGACATACCAATATCAGAAGGACTGAAAGGTGTAATAATGTGGCAAGACTGTTACACTTGGGATTGTGCAAACATTATAATACTGAAGTAGCTGAAAAACACTAGAAACATGAGCCACAAACCATTATGGAAGATGATGAAGTCTACATCACATGGGACCACCCATCAAAAGATGGAAGCGAGAAAACCAGATATAGTGGTCCATGAAAAGAAGACAAAAGTAGCATTGATCATTGAAATCGCTACACCCAGTGACTACAGTGTGTTGCATACAGAGAGACACAAAATCCTAAAATATCAGGATTTGCAGTTAGAAATGAGAGCAATGTGGAAGAAAGATACCCGGACAGTTCCAGTAGTTGCACGAGCAACAGGTCTTATAAAAAAAGAATCTACAATCATATTTAAATATGTTACCGATACAACTCCATACAAATTGCAGAAGTCATTACTGGGCACATTGTGGGTTCTGTGAAGAGCACTTCTGGCTGATATCAAAGATTGAAACAATACTGATTTCATGAACTTTAATCATACTTTGACTTAGGAATGAGGGTCCATTCCTGTCATGGTATTGAAACCCAAAAGGCTTGGAGAAATTAAAAAAAAAGAGGAATACTTATAAAATGCCCACAAAAAAATGGAAAACAAAGAATATGCCCTTAGTTTAGAGAAAAAAACGACCTGAGAGAAGAGTTGCTTGATTTAATAGAGCTGGACAGACATATTAAAATCAGTGAAAGAAAAATGACGCTGGTGTCCAAGAAAACGGGAAGACCACACCAAAAAGACTTAATGCTGATTTATTTATGATATATATATTGATATGATATTGATATCACAGCAAACTATGAAGTAGTAGCCCAGAATGATAGCCTTAAAAAGTAAATAATAAACAATCAAATAAAAAAATTCAAAGGGGAAGGGGAAAATTCCAATGTGAGTCTGCTTTTTTTTGCTTTTTTTGTCTTGCCATTATCCCATCTACTGTCACTTTTAGGTCATAGCATAATTTGTAATTCATTCCCAAAAAAAAAAATTGTAAAGACTTCTCATCTTCTTTTTGTAGATAATTTAAAACTGCATAGTTCATCGGATGAGGAACTGATAGCACAACTGCAAGTGGTCAAAACTTTTTCAGATAATATAAGAATATCATTTGGTCTTGATAAATGTGCAAAAGTAACCTTTAAAGCAGGAAAGCTGCAGCACTAAGAAAACATGTTTAGGACAGGAATGTGATATAAAAGAACTTGAGCAAGAGGGAGTGTATAAATACTTTGGAACTGATGAAGGATCAGCAATAATGTAAGCAAATGTGAATAAAACTCAGTAAGGAATATTTCAGAAGGCTAAATTAATATTAAAAACAGCACTGAATTTAGGAACAAATTCCAAGCTATAAACCGGTGTGCTCCTCCTGTCCTAATGACTGGCCCCAAAGGTGTTGGATAGTTTGGTCAGGAAAACCAGATGGATTCTTCACGCTCATCAAATGATATATAAAAATCAGTGCATACCAAGTCTATATTTTCCCCATCCTGAAGGAAGTATGGGCATCCTTGAAATTGATGACATGTATAGATCTGCGATAGTAGGAGTGCATACATATTGGTTGACTTCACAAGACCCAAATGTGGCGAAAGTTTTGAAACATGAGGAGACCAAGTCTAAGATGACTTTCCTGCTTAGTTTAGCAAAAGCATATCAGTGTCAAGTGGGAGTGGAAATCAAACCAGAAGTAGATACAAATCAGGCAGTGACAAAAAGCAATAAAAAAACAAAAGAAAGGATATAAAGTGAAGGATCAGATGAGAAAGCAAGAAATGTGGAAAATGCATGAATATAGTTGCAAGTATAGGCAACTCTTGGAACAACCTCATGTTGATGAGGATCAAACACAGAAATAGTTAAGGAGACGTTCATTTAAACAAAAAGATGAAAGGCTAATATTGGCAGCTCAAGATAGTGAACTGTGTACACATTGATCTACAAAGTCCATTGAACATGTGGGAGAAACAGACAAATGTAGGTTCTGCAAAACAGAAGTGGAAACAGTTGTACCTCTTGTTGCTGGTTGTGATATACTAATGCAGAAGGACTGTGTACTGGAAGGCATAATAATGGAGCAAGACTGTTGCATTGGGGATTGTGCAAACATTATAATATTGACGTAGCTGACAAACATTGGAAACGTGACCCATAAAGCATTGTAGAAAATAATGGAGTTTATATCACATGAGATTATCCATTACCAATAGTTCAAAAAATAGATGCAAGTAAACCAGATATAGTAGTCAAAGAAAAGAAGACAAAAGTAGCATTGATTATTGAAATCACCACACATAGTGACTACAGTGTCTTATGTACAGAGTGACACAAAGTAATAAAGTACCAGTATTTGTGGGCAGAAATGAGGGTACTATGGAAGAAAGATACCCAGACAGTTCCAGTAGTAGTACAAGCAGTGGGTCTTATAAAAAAGAATTTACAATCATACCTAGATATGTTACTGATACACGTAACTCCATACGAATTGCAGAAGGAATCATTACTGGGCATGTTGCGGGTGCTGCAAAGAGGACTTCTGGCTAACATCAAAGACTGAAACAATACTAATTTCAAGAATTTTAATTCTACCTTGACTTAGGAATGGGGTCCATTCCCGTCATGGTATTAGAAACCTAAAAGTCTTGGAGAAATTCAAAAAAGTGAGAGGAATCCTGGGATATTATCATGGTTCACTGCTCCCTAATTATAGTTGCTGGAGAAATGGTGGGGGTTATTACCTGAGGGGGGTGACTGAAGATGATAGGAGGCTAAAATTGGAAATAAATGTATTGACCAGCAGATTTACTATGTCCTCTGGCTCCATATGGGTTGTTCCATTCACCATTAGTTTGACATTGATGGGTGTTGCATAACTGAAGAAAGACTTACTGTTTTACTTAGCTTGGGAGGCTATTTTTATCTCAGATTCTACAAAATATTTTAGTGTAATAAATACACAAGCTTATATTTCCTAATATTTGGGAATATACTATCCCATGGATTCAACCAGCAGCCATGCAGGAATAAGTTATTCCTGCATGGCAGGGACTGTTCCTGTTCAGCATGGCAGCACGCCATGCATATGCATGAAAGAGCACTGCTGTGCTCTAAAACGGACATGATTCCATGTGCAAGCATAGGGGGTGTGTCTGAAAGCAGAGCTCTCACAATATACACAGCTCACTGCACTCCAAAATTGCCTTTTGACAATTTAAAATGAGCGAGAATCATCATAGCACACCCAACCCATCAGGATGACAAATCTGGTCAAAGCCATAAGGGACAATTTTCCCTACCAAGGCAAAAGTTAATAGCATAACACACTTAGCGTAACCACATAGCGCAACCTCCCAACCCATCAGAGTAAGGAATGTGGACAAAGCCAAAACGGACAATTGTCCCACAAAGCAGAAAGTTGATAGAATAACAGGGTCAGCATTAGCAGGGATATTCTGAAGGGTACAAATAAAAAAACACAACAAGTATTTTTTTTTAATAAATGCGATAAAGCTTAAGCATAGCTGCGTGGGTGTGCCCTCGATTGGCTATGCTTAGGCCAGCTTAAACAGCACAAGAAGTTAAATAGCAAGAGACATCCAACTTAACCAGTACTGCAATAGTGTAGTGGTTAGAGTGTATGGTTTGTAAGCAATCATTCCCGGTTTGATCTCCACTACTACCAATTTGCATTTTACATGTGAAAGCAATACATAAACATTTTTTTTTCATAATTAGTGACTAAATAACATATATTTGTTAACAAGTGTACTGTAGTATGTCCAGATGTGAGGTGACAGTTTAATAAAGTTGTGAAACCCCATATAAACACAAGTGCCCCATACAGTATAGTCACACATGAATAAATGTAATGAAAGCACATTGGGGTATGTCAGGGAAGGTAAACAAATTTATAATATGTAATGAATGAAGAATCAATCTCATACAGCAGATAGTCTATAAAATAAAAAATAAGCAATGCTAAGCATTGCACAGCTCTGCTTACCAGGTGTAAGCATTGTGTATATATGACTGCTAAGCAATGAGTAGCCTAGCTAAGTGGATTTGCCCATTGGTAAGCAGTGCTGAACCTGTCCCTTTAAGCACTGCCAACCTTAGCTAAGCAGGTTTGCCTGTAGCTTAGCTTAGCTCAGCATATTCAAAACTGTCCAATCATGGCAAAGGGTGGGAAATTGGCCATATTTAAACCCCACAGGTGGAAATACAGCTCATAACTGGTTGCAGCTTCCCACTGTAGGCAGTATGCCAGGTGTTGGTGAGGGCATGTGCTTCCGGGCACAGTGCTGGGGCATACAGGAGTCCAAGGTCATGGTAGGACTCCTGTTAAATAACCATGATGAGAGACTGCTGCAGGGCCAGTACCAGGGCTCCCATTATAAAGCAGAACCCTGGGACCATCTCGCCAGTGATCTCACCAGTGCCACTGGTATCCCCCGGACTGGTGAGCAGGTCCGACACCACTATGCTGACTTGAAGCGGAGAAAGAGGGAGCTTTTGGATGAGTGGCTCCTAGAAGCAAGGCAGAGGTGTGATGTCCTGGCAGTGTGTAAGTATTCATATCAATAACTGTTTACCAAAGTCCAGCCTATGCATGTGATGGATAGGTATGGCTAAATATTTCTCTATTCCCTTTACAGCTGCAGCTGAGTGGGCTGTGAATCAGAAAGCCCATGCCAGTAGGCTGCAAAGGCTGCGTTGTGAGGCTGGTGAGTAACAATCCTGATTGTAGTAGTCATACCAAATAAATATAAAGTAGTAGAAAGTCACCTGGCAGTATAAAAACTGTGTATGGTTTGTACTGAATAAACTAGACAATATGAAAGTAATAGTCCCATATAGGTGATATTTCAATAAAACTGTAACTGCCTGGAAATAAAGTTCTAAATCATGGACTGGTTGTGTTTACTCTGGTATTGTATGGCATTTAATGTTGCAGTCTCTGAATAGTAATGTTGTGTTAACCACTGTTACCCCCACTGTGCTACATAAAAAATATGTCTAGAAATGTCTGTATAAGTCTGTTATAAGTACAAGATCTGATTGCACAACCAAGAGAGACTTAGACAGTAAACACTAAAAGAACAGACAGCAGTTTCTAAATCGCTCACTCTGATGAAACTCTAATTTTTGTATTTTAGCACACACAGCCATGGTTCAAATCCCAGGAGTGGTAGTAAGCTATATGCATAATAATACCTCTCAACTGTACAGATTTTCACAGAATGTCCAGATAATTGGCTTATATTTTTGGCCTGTTCTTCTGTCTCCCTGACAAATCACTGGAATGATCTCAGAATTGTAGTCACTAAATAATGACATACATTTGATTTCAGACCTCATATCCTTCAGAAAATGTATATTAACACAAATCCTGTTACTCCAGCAACTCTCCAAGTTCATAAAAGCAATATTCAAAATATGTCCCTATTTGTACCCCCCATGCTGTTAAGCTTTGTCCAGAGTGCGTGTATTAAGAGATTGAGAAGTATGTACATAATATTAACTAGGAATCTGGAAAGATGTGTATAAACAGTCAGGTAGTGTTAACAAACATTCCCCCCACAGGTCTGTCAGATAAGAAAACTGTAACTGCCTGGCAATAAATATTTAAATCTTGGACTTGTAGTGTGTACTTTGGTATTGTATGGCCTGACATGTAGCATTCACCAACATCTGATATCAGAATTGTACTGCTGTGTCAACCACTGCTTCTCACACTGTGCTACATAAAAATATGTCTAGGAATGTCTGTATAAGACTGTTGTAATTACAAGGTCAGATTGTGCAACCAAGAGAGACTTAGACAGAAAACACTAAAGGAACAGACACCAGTGTCTACATAACTCACTCTGATGAAACAGAAATTGTTGTATATTTAGTAGACACAGTCATGGTTCGAATCCTGGCAGTAGTAGTAATCTGTATTCATAATCATACCTCTCAACTGTACAGATTTTCCCAGAATGTCCAGATATTTGGCTTATATTTTTGGCCTGTTCCTCTTTTTTCTGGGCAAATCAGTGGGATGATCTCAGGATTGTCATCACCAAATAATGACATACATTTCAGTGTCAGACTTCAAATACTTCAGAAAATGTATATTAAATCAAATTATGTTACTCTAGCAACTGTCTAAAAGTTTATAAGAGCAATATTCAAAATATGTCCCTATTTGTACCCCCATGTTGTCAAGCTTTGTCTAGATGTTGTACATTAAGAGATTGAGAAGTATGTGCATAATTACAACTACGAAAACAAGATAAAGGTCCGGTATGCAGTAACACCAACAGGCTGAAATAGTGTAGAACAGCTCACAATGAGGTTAGAATAACAGATGACTCCAAAAGGTAGAATAATTTATTTTTAACGCCACAAGCTAGAATACACGTTTTCGTCAATGGTATGACTTCATCAGAAAAATTCAAGTGTAGTATTACACAGCCTTAAATACTAAAACAATTAGTGGATAATTAACAAGGGAATAATATAATTACCCACATTTAAAGCAACATATAAAAGTTTTTAAAAAACTGTGTATTGTTTGAAGTTCATGAATAACTAAATAATAATACAAAACAACAGACATTCTAAAGCAAGCCACACTTTTGTATTCTTGCATGAGGCAGCCAGTGTGTATAAGGACAAACTGGAAACTGCTTTAACATCTCTGGAACTGAAAATGAAAGAACTTAAATATCTGCAAAACGAGCAAGAGAAAGAAATCCTTGATATACAATGAATAAAGTGATACGTTCGACAGTTGGAGGACTGTTTCCGTGTTTTTTTGGACTTACAAGTTAATATATTACTAACCTCATAGATCAATAACATTCTATTTTGTATATGTATTTTTAGTACAAAAACAATTTATTTGTATTAGGATGTAAAAAATATATAGTTTTAATTTTGTGAAAAACTTTTATATGTTGCTTTAAATGTGGGTAATTATATTATTCCCTTGTTAATTATCCACTATTGTTTTAGTATTTAAGGCTGTGTAATACTACACTTGAATTTTTCTGATGAAGTCATACCATTGACAAAAACGTGTATTTTAGCTTGTGGCGTTAAAAATAAATTATTCTACCTTTTGGAGTCATCTGTTATTCTAACCTCATTGTGAGCTGTTCTACACTATTTCAGCCTGTTGGTGTTACTGCATACCGGACCTTTATCTTATTTTCGTGGTTTGTTTGGAGTGTTCTTCTTTGATTTACTGGTGTAATGGAAGTTGGTTCGGGCAGTTCCACCTTGGAAGGCAGTGTGACCGGTGTACCATCCGGCACCGGGGATTTACCCCAGCTCACGGGTCAACTTACACAGCTGGTTCAACTACTTACTCCCATTGGACTAGGTTTAAAAAACATTATTTCCGACCAGAAGGAGGTACTCAAAGCTGTAACAGCGCGACTGGTTACACCTAGCGTGGTTCCCCCTGCATCTTCAGCTACCCATGGCACAGTCCAGAGGCAAGCGACCGAAGTTACTAACGCTACGGGAGTAGCTGAACTTTTGAATACTCCTTCTGTTTTTTGAGAGGACAGTTTGGGATCCTCTATACCTTGCCATCAGCCTGGGTCATCTAATGATGTTCCATTGGACCCATTACCTTTTCTTGAATGGGTTAATTCTAAGCCGGCTTTTTCTATTTCGGGGCACATACGGAGCAACTCCACAGAAAACTTTTCTTTCGAAGACAATTTACGTTTTTTGGAGGACACACTTTACAGGTACAAGAATCTTGTACTTGATAATACGTACTTGACTGAGTGTGTTAACAAATGCATTGTACCGAAGGGTTTAAGGGTTCATAAGTATCCAAACCACGTTATATGTGGTAGTGAGTTTCACAATGATCTCATAAAAGCTTTTGACAGATGTGGCCTTGACATTGTGCGGGCCATTATTAAAAGGAATGAATGTGAAATCCAAGTTTTATCCGAGCAGATTTTCAAGTGTAATGAGCATATTACTAGTGACCTATTGTTTGAAGTTGAATCCTACAACTTAAAATACCAGGACGTTCGTAAACATATTGATAAGCAATGTGACATTGTAATAAAAAGGAAGTACAATAAACTCAACAGGGACCTCAGAGAATGCAGGGAAGGTAGACAATACCCTAATCCACCTCACGCTAGGGGAACATATTTAAACAATTTACAGTCCAGGGGGGGCCTGTTTTTAGAGATCAACCCACTTCCCCTATATTAGTTGAGGAAGGAGGTACTGATCCCATGGTTGTGCAGGCTCAAGCTAATGAAGATTTTTTACCCAGGAGATCCGAGCACATTCAGAATCAACAAGGGGGACCCCCATACCCTGTATATCCGATATTTGCGCAGGGAAGGGAAAACCGGGTTCAGGGGTGGAAAAGGAACAGGAACCAGGAATGGCAATAACTAGTGGTATTTCTGTTTCCAACATTGGCATGTACCAGCTTTTTAGTAAAAATGATTACCACATTTATAACTACAGTGAAGTCCCGGTTACAGACATCTGTTTTGATTTGTTGACTAAGGGATTCAAGTTTGTTCCGACTAGAGGTAGTCACTTAGTAAACACTATTTTAGATCTAAAAATGTTCATTCGTAAATTGAAATTTGAACATCTGTTTGGTAGTACTCCAGTGGCTCCTAGTTTACTACTCAAGAAGTCCAGTACTTTTCATCCACCCTTACACCCCCAGCTAAGTAATTTGGAAACAAGAATTGAAAAACAAATCCGTCAGGAACTATCTCAGGTTAATTTTGAATACAATTTAAGTTATGAAGAAACTAACCTATTACATGATTTAGCACATAATCATTCCTTGAGGGTTATGCAACCTGATAAGGGTGGGGGTACTGTTTTCATGAGTCAGATTTTGTACGAAAGTAAAATGAGTGACATTCTGTATGACACTAACAAATATTCTTTGACTTCTATTAATGAGATATTTCTTTCATACAAAAAAATAGACCTGGCAATTAAGGATTTACTTGACCAGGAGATCATTGAATTTGATATTTATTCTTTTTTAGAAACTCCCTCTCCTAAGGTGCCTACCATATTTGGGGTACCAAAAGTACACAAATGTGTTGAAGACCCACCCCTTCGACCTATAGTGGCGGCACAGGGTTCTAAGACCCATTCCATTTTTAAATTCTTAGACTGGAAACTCAAACAGATTTGGGGGAAGGAATCCTATTTGTTAAAGGACTCCTGGGAATTCTTACACAAGGTTACTCATGACCTATATAGACCAAACTTGACCTTTTTGACTATAGATGTGGTAGACCTGTTTTCCGTAATTCCCACGGAAACAGGGTTAGAATGGATGGAGGAGGCCCTTTGGGATTGTCCAGGAATTTCCCACAATGATGTCAGTATGATTATTGGCCTATTGGAATTGGTATTGAAAAACAACTTTGTGTTTTATGGTGGTGAATATTTCCAACAGACCACTGGGGTATCTATGGGAGCAAATTGTGCCCCAACATATGCTGACATAATCATGGCAGTTTGGGAGAAAAAATTCGTACACACTAGTGATTTTGTAAACAACTGGATTCACTACTCAAGGTTCCTGGATGATATTTGTATCTTCTGGGTTGGCCCCACTGACACTATAGACCTATTCCTTTCCTATATTAACAGTATTACCACATTCTTAAAGTTTACACATCAGACCTCTGAAAAATCTGTCAACTATTTGGATGTTACCATCAGTAAAAGTCCATCTGGGTTTACCTCTAAAGTATATAGGAAACCCACATTCTCAAATAGTTATTTACACTTTCACAGTTCTCATCCAGGATTTCAAAAGAGAGGAATTATCAAAGGGCAGTTTGTTAGGGTGTCGCGTATGACATCCCAGGACACACAGTTTGACCTTGAGTGTGACCAACTTTCTTCCATGTTTCTTGAAAGGGGTTATCCCACGTCCATGATTAATTCTGTTAAGGACGAAGTTATCAAAGGAAGATCCACCAGGTTCATGCCTATTTTGGGGCAAGGGCATTTAGAAGTAGGGATCAATCAGGGTACAACCATTCCGGCTTTTGACAGTGACCATCTACTTTTTATTACTGAATACAGTGCCAATGTTGGCAATGTCATTAACATTATTGACAAGGAGTTTAAATCCTTTCAGGATTTAACGGATTTAAGTGGTCTTAAGGACAAAAGACTTAAAACTGTTTACCGAAAGGGTTTTAATATTAAAAGAATATTGGAGCAGGATACACAATATTTCCATTTGAGAGATCATAGAAAGGGGACCTACAAGTGTGGGCGGTGTTCCCAATGTAAATACATTTTAAACAAAGAAAATGTCTATCTGGAAGGTAGAAACAGAAAAATTTCTTCAGCTAGATTTTACAACTGTTACTCATTTGGAGTTATTTACCTGGCAGTGTGCCAGTCTTGCCAAGCATTTTATGTCGGAAAGACAGAAAGACCACTTCGCAAGCGGGTGTATGAACATTATTATGACATACAGAAATGCAATACAAACAATGCACTTTATAGGCACACTACCACATGTATTGGAGCAGTTTTTATGTTTTTTATTTTGGATTCTGTTTCCAAAGATGTTAGGGGTGGACCTTGGGAAGTTAGATTATCCCATAGAGAAACCTACTGGCAGATTCTCTTAGAATTTAACCGATTTCCAGGGCTCAATGATTTTATATCCATAATACCATATTTAAAGCTCAAATCACAAAGAATTTGAATAATTTTATATCATTTTGTAAATTAGGGATTTAGTCCTTTATATTGTTTTTCACAGAATTAAAAATATATATTTTTTACATCCTAATACAAATAAATTGTTTTTGTACTAAAAATACATATACAAAATAGAATGTTATTGATCTATGAGGTCAGTAATATATTAACTTGCTTTAGAATGTCTGTTGTTTTGTATTATTATTTAGTTATTCATGAATTTTAAATAATACACAGTTTTTTAAAAAACTTTTATATGTTGCTTTAAATGTGGGTAATTATATTATTCCCTTGTTAATTATCCACTAATTGTTTTAGTATTTAAGGCTGTGTAATACTACACTTGAATGTTTCTGATGAAGTCATACCATTGACGAAAACGTGTATTTTAGCTTGTGGCGTTAAAAATAAATTATTCTACCTTTTGGAGTCATCTGTTATTCTAACCTCATTGTGAGCTGTTCTACACTATTTCAGCCTGATGGTGTTACTGCATACTGGACCTTTATCTTGTTTTTGTGGTTTGTTTGGAGTGTTCTTCTTTGATTTACTGGCATAATTACAACTAGAAATTTGGGAATATGTGTAGAAACAGTCAGGTAGTGTTAACAAACATTCCCTCCGCAGGTCTACCAGGTAAGAGAAGTAGAACTTAGCTATAAGACAGTTGAAGTATACACTGTGTACAAACATACCACTGCTCAAACCAAGGCCATAGGGTATTGTAATAATACCTGTAGAGTAATGATTAGAGTAATGATCATTAAAATTGTGAATACTGCAAGGATATGTAAGTTGTTAATTGACATCTCTCTCTCCCCCCACCATATCTGCAACAATAATCTAAACACACAAATCAATGGGTATGTTTACACCAAACCTACTGTTGGGACATATGTTCTATTGTTCAACAAATATTGAAATGTGTTTCTATTAATGTTCCATGTTGAAATATTATCATTGGTGGCCTGTTGCTATCAATGTAACCTGCATACTGTTGTAATGGCCACTGTGGTTCCATATATGCATGTGTTCTGTTTGCTCTGCAACTGTTCAAAATCTGGTGTTTTGAGTTAATGGGAATATCTATGCATGCTGTTATAACTAATCCTGGAGTGTGTTGACTATTACTAACCCACATATGTTCTAAAACTGCAACACCATAGCACATTTGGGAAGGCTGGTCCCAGTTGGCCCACCTCTCCCACCTCATCTGGCCATGGCACTGGGCCCAGGCACATCTGGAACCCACCCCAGGACCTCCTTGTCTGCTGGTCCTGCACCACCTTAGGGTGGAACCGCCTCAGGGGATGTGACTCACCCCCCCCCCTTGGAGAAGGTGCAGATAGGATCCTGTCACCCGAAGTCAGGTCCGAGGATTGGTGTGTAGCGAGCTCCGAAGGGAGTTTGGAGATCTGCTACACCAGCTTGTGGGCCGCATGGTGCATTTAGAGGGTCACAACAAATAGCCAGAGTGCAAGCAAAACTCTTATTTAATGAAATACAGTGAAGCACTTTTCATTTGTAAAATAACAAACGTCATCAGACTAAAACCTAGGTTTTCATTAAATAAGAGTTTTGCTTGCACTCTGGCCATTTTTTTGTGATTTCTACAGTTTGTTCATAGGTTAGTACTAGGCTAACTGCCTTTGTGAGCCATTGCAAGCCTAGCCAATTATCCCTTGTGAGTCTCAAACCCTGCACCTTGTCTTTGTAAGGCAAACACCTTAACCACTATGCCACCCTCCCAACCCCAAAATAATTTTCATATGTTTGTACTAGGCTAACTGCCCTTGCAAGCCATTTTAAGCCTAGCCAATTATCCCTTGTGAGTCTCAAACCCTGCACTTTGTGTTTGTAAGGCGAACACCTTAACCATTAGGCCACCCTCCCTGTTATTTTCATTTAGAGGGTCAGCTTGCCCCTTCTGCTCAGCCCCCAGCAAAGCCTCCTTTGGGGCCGTGAAGGTGCAGTGGAGACTGCCCATAGGTGGGGACCTCAGTCCCACTGTTTCCATTTGAGGGCTCATGGGCTTCTGATTTCCAAACACCCCTTCCCGTTCAAGGCATTTACCCCCCACATGTGTCATATACTGCCCCTGTATGCTGTCTTGTCTGTCTTCCTACCCAACCTACCTCCCCAAATATAACTACTATCCTTCCCCAACATCCCACTCTCACCTTAAAAAAAAGGGGGGGGCAATCTGTTCCCCCCCAAAAAATGTTGCCCCATAAATAGCTGTCCATTTCGCACATGTCCACTAGACACATGTAATCTGGTCTAATTGGCTTCACAACATGTTATTGTTGCCCTCACCCCTTTCTCAGGGGTTTGAGTGTCCTAATATATTTCCAAATTCAGTATATATGCACAGCTGTTGCTGTTGAAGACATGGACAGCTGTGGACCTTCCCTATACCCATCCTGCACATCCCTAGCTACTTTCCCTATTGTCTTTCCCACTTTGTGCCCCCTTTTTCACCACTCTCCTATCACCCCTTTTTTCTTTTCTTTTAAAGAAATTAGCACGGGGATAAGCAAGAATAAGCAATTTTAAGCAGTAGTAGGAGGGTTTAAGCCTGTTTGTGTGGCACTAAGCAATGCCTACATAGATTAAACACTTTTCAGGCTGTTTGTAAGCATATTTAACTGGAAGTTAGCATTGCTTACCACCATGCAAACCCACACAAACCTGCTTACAACTGCTTAAAAGTGCCTTAATTACTCTGTATCCAACAGCCCTTGTTCTGCCCAGCAACAAAATAATCAGCCCTTGCATGTCTTGAACCCAGGACCCTGCACACTAAGTTACCACTAAGCCATTTGAGCTGTAGATATGTGCAATGCTTTCTCAAACATATCATGCAGCACAGTCATTCAACAGTTGGAAAATGTATTTATATCTGTGTATATATATATATATATATATATATATATATATATATATATATATATATATATATATATATATATATATACACATACATGTCTAAATATATATATATATATATATATATATATATATATATATATATATATGTATACATACATGGATATATATATATATATATATATATATATATATATATATATATATATATATATATAGCCTCCAAACTCTTGGGGGTCACCATTGATGAACACTTAAAATTCAATACCCATATCCAACTTAGCATCAAGAAAACCCATATAAAACTTGGCCTACTGTACAGGAATAATCACTTCTTCTCTCCCTCTACTAGACATACCTTGGCCACTACATATCTCCTCCCATCTCTTCTATATGGTGCTCCTCTGCTTACTAATCTATCTTCCACCCTTACCTCCAAACTAGAAGTATGCTACAATAAAAATCTCCAGATTCACCACAAAAGCAAACTTCTTTTCTCATCACTGCTCCTCCCTGCAAACTTTAAACTGGCTTGAACTCCCCAATCAACTAGACTTCCTCCAAATTGTCTCAGCCCACAAATTACTATTTTAACCCACCAGCTTCCCCGCATTATCTAATATCCTCCAACCATATAGCCCCTCAGACCCCTTAGATCCACTCACCAAAGCCTTATTTCCATCCACAAACCTAAGCGCCCAGCTGGCCAGCTTTTACTCTCTTTTGCCCTAGCTAAAAAATGGAATGCCCTGCCCTCTACATTGAGGACCTGTGACAAGCTACACACCATCAAAAGACAACTTAATTCCTACCTGTTTCTTCACAGAAAATGTAACTGCTCTCTTCACCCAATACCTCTCAAGTTCCCCACTTCCTTCTCTCCTGGCTAACCTCCTTACCTTTCTAACCTCTCTCATAGACCTAGACTATGAATTTTAACCAATATATGTACCCAGCCTCATGCTCTATGCCTCTCATCCTTCCTGGATAAGTTTTCTTTAATATGTTAGTTACTTAGTGAATGATACCTATACATCTGCTATTCTACCTGCTGTGTTTTGTAATACTACATATTGAATGTAATGCAAATGATTTTTCTTTGTTATTTCAATATGTTATGTAACTTTGTATTGTGGTATTTCAATATGTGATGTAAAGTTGTTTTGTGGAGCTTTTTTCCCCAGGCCTCCACTGAAAATGGGCTTTCGAGTCCAGTGGACCTCCCCGGTCACCAAACTGGAATAAATATATAAATAAATAAATATTATAAATAATATACATATATATATATATATATATATATATATATATATATATATATATATATATATATATATTGCATTCAGATATTGGATCCACACTTTGAACCTTTCACTGCAAAATATCCGACCAAAATCACTGTAAATGGGGGTGAAGGGGCCCAAAATAGAGATTTCTTGTAATTATTGCCATTATCCCTTTCTCCACAGCTGAACAGCACTTGCAAGTCTTCAACCCAGGACTCTGCACAACATAGTCACGAAAAGTTGCTAGTAGGCCCTCTCAGCTGTAAGACAGTGGGATGATTTCTCTAACATATCATGCAGAACAGTCAGTCTACCATAGGGAATATACAATGTGGAAGCACTAAACATTCTAATAATACACACACACACACACACACACACACACATATATATATATATATATATATATATATATATATATATATATACACACACACACACACACACACACACACACACACACACACACACACACACACACACACACACACACACACACACACACACACACACACACACACACAGTACATACATATATAAATAATTATTTCGTACAAATGAGAATTATTGCATGAAACATATGCCCACACACAATGCAATGGACATGACACCACACTCAGTTTGCATACATGTACATGTTTATTTGTGTACTATTTCAGTTGTTTATGCTATATCTTATAGCATTTAGGTGTTTGAAATACATAATAACTGATTAATGCAACTCTCAAAGAAAACATATGATACAGTAATCTGCAAAACATAACATACTTTGCTGTCTAGGCTAAAGCCTTCAAGTAGTACAACAGTGAAAAACACACTTGCCTTGAAGATGAGAATCAATTACCCCTTAATTACAGATGTAGTTCAACAGCCTCCAATTACACTCTGTACTCAACCCCCTAGGGGGAAAAGTATCAGTTGTCACAGTGTAAATGTATCCGTTACATAACAATGCTTAACTTAAAATATCACTATCACACTGACAAACAGAACTGTGTGCAAGACAGCAAGCTCCAGCCCACCACTGTTCCCATGGTGAAATATATGAAAATGTACAGTCATATACCTTAATAATTCTTATTACTGATATCCCTCACATGTAACAACCTAGGTTAAAAACATTTAATACCCCTCCCCCATAAACTGTCTTACAAGGGCATATAACAGTGTTCTCCATACACTGACCTCCAGACTGTACAGGGTCACACATGTTTTACCCCACAACTTATGTGGGAGTCCACAACATTACTGGAATAATAGCATGAATGTCAGCACTAAATAATGATAGACCATTAACTATCAACCTTCTACTGCATGACTTCTGGACAAAGTCTGGCATATAGGTAGAGGACAGAGGCTGAAACACAGTGCCATATTTGAAATATTGCTGTTATACACTGTGAAAGTTGCTGGTGTTACAGGATTGGTTGCAACATACCCTTACTCAGGAATATGAAGTCAGAAACACAAATGGATGTTGCCATGTACTGATAGCAATCAACGGAGAGAATGTCACTGATATGTCAGGGACAAGACCTGTGTGGGGAACAGACAAAACATAACAGCCAATCCTCTATCCATCATGTAGATAGGCCCACATTTGAGAGCTATGCAGACAGACTGCATTACATGCAAAGCTAGCATGTACATACAAACCCTGTGAAACTAGCATTATTTGGTGCATATAACAGCAATACTCACACACTCTTCCTTTATCGGGCACCTTATACAAACATGTAGTTGGCCAGTGTGCACAAGCCCTGTTGTAAGAGGTATAGCTACCTGCTGTCTGTAACACCACTGCCCACACACAGGAAAGATGTATTCCATACAGGAAAGGTAAAGGGAAAATGTCTACACTGTCACTGCATACAACAAAATAAAATGTGTACTGCTACTGATTGTTGCATTGCCATGGCACTGATATGGGTACTACAGTAGGCATGCTTATCATGTAGTATTCAAAGAAGTGTACAACTGTGTTATGACCCACTGTCCATGCCTACCACTAACAGCTATATCAACACCCATATACATTGGATATCAAAGTGTACACATCCCTGTTGGAATGCCAGGTCTGTCTGCTGTATGCCAATGAGACCACATGAAGTCATGTCAAAATGTTTCTCACCTCAAATGTGACCCATAACCTGTAAAATTCTATTTAAAAAGAAACAAAGCTGTTTCATGGAAGGTGAGCAACCATTGCCAAGTGGAGATGTGATATGATGTTAAAGTACAAACCAAGACAACTGGATACTGTAATCATCTCAGCAGGTGTTTACACAACATACCAGTGTAAGGGTGTGCACACACATTCAACTGGCTTACTGTACTGGGTATTACTTTACATATGCTGGAGGGACAGGTTCATAACCCAGAGACTGCCCATGCTATGGAATAGAATTCCCACACATGTCAACCAGAGCACCTCACTGGCCCTCTTCAAGAAGAATCTTGATAAGTGGATGAGATATAGAAAATTCACCACAAGGATCATTCCAGTGGCTTTACTTAACAGAGGCACTGGAAACTAAGGTTGGGTGGCATGATGCCAGGGTAATCCCATGGGCTAGGGTTGTAAAGGCTTCAGGGCTATAAGCCTAGTACACACCTATGAACCTATGAACCTATATGTTTCTACAGGACATGTTATGTTCCCTATTGAACTGAGCAGGCTATAGGACACATCACAAGTGGAGATTGTGTTGACGTGTGCTTTTGTGGAGTCATGTTCCAATTGCACAAGTGCCATGTATTGTAACAGGGGTGTGTACACTTCATATCCATTGTAGTTATATGGAATCAGCAGTACCTTACCTGTGCAACCATCCTCCACCAACGATAGAGTAATCCCCCTTGGTGGACACCACCAAGACACAAAACATATAGTAGGTTGCTATAGTGGCTGTACAGGGACACATAGGTGCAGACCACAACTTGGAAGCAAGTGCACCTCTATCTGAGCAAGCATGTAGGTTCACAGTTGACCTCCTGCGAGGCTGACTATGACTAGAAATCAGACATATGCAAACCACCAAGGCCAGTTGCAACCATGTCTACACATATGTATGCAGTCTCCGAGCCAGTAACACAAGTCAACCTTTACTGGGGGTAAAGCACACCTCATGCACATATGCCATGAATACAGGAAACCTCCATCAGACAGGATAGGTGGGAACAGTGGCACCCTGTCCACAACAGTAGTACAGGGGGATATGCACATCACCCACATTCCTGCCCACATCAGTGGTGAGCATGGACATAATGCCAACTGATGGCAACAACAGCAAGTCTCCATGGGGCATGCAAACATCACAGTTTGCCTCCTACATTAACACAGGCATGTGCTCACAGTCCCATCACACACTACAGTCAAACACACTCATGCCACAATTCATACACCATCCACATGGAAGATGGCCACTGTCATCCCTTTATATAGAAATTAATAGTGTGCAGTGGATTATGCAATTAAGTGTCCAACATTGGGGGAACTGGACAGGTCAGGGCCAGGAGTGTAATGCAAGATGTACAAGCCATGATAGCTTACAGTGTTATGGTATAGTCTGGATTATTTGCAAGTAATAACCACTGTTGATGTGCATGTGGACAACTGTATGAGGTCCCTTGACCTTTTTTCCTGTTTATGTCTTCCAGGTACAATGTCCTGGGAATGCCTGCCTGCATACACACCACTGGAAAATGATGATATAATCCAGTTCCTCATAATCCATCATGCCATCCTTTTAAGGCGCAGGGCCCAGGATTTGCAGGAGAGGACTGTCTTGTGGAAAGAGCTCATCCACAGGGTAAACAATGTCGGCCTGCACAACTGCAATTATGAGCAGGTGCACCATTGCTGCACGGATCTGATCTGCCATGCTGTCAGCATGCTGCTGCAGTTAGGAGGGACCAGCTATCCACAGGTGGGGGTCATGCCATCCAGCCACCTCTGACACATGCTGAGGAGCTCCTCGACAGCCTTGGGGCACTCACCCACTAGCCATGCCAGCAAGCTGAAAACAACATGGTGGAGGTGGGTGCCACCCACACAATGGACAAGGAGCATGCAGGTAAGGCCCCAGGGCACATTAGTAGACCACTGTTGCTTATCCATTTTCATCTGTAAAGTATCAACATGCATATGTCAGATAACATTGTCTGTTGCTGAAGTGTAGTAATGAACAGATCTGCATAATATCTAGTATTTTGGGTTTGTACTGTTGATGTGCTGAAATGCTGCTCCCACCCTGTACCAATCCCACAGGTGTGTCTACTGACATTATGTCTCTTACGCAACTATTTAGGTCCCTCTGGTATACAACTGGGACAGCAGCCTTTAGCTGGTGAGTATAGAGTTGTTTTGCTCAGGTTTGCCGAAACACTGGCCATGTTATGGCCATGCTATTTGTCATGCTCACCTGTAACATACCTACCCATAATGCACGCTGTACATGTTCACTTATTGTTGCTGTTAACTGCACTACATCACAGTGGTCACCATGGTGGTATATCTGAAGGGTATGTAAGAGTTCTGCAGTTTACCTAACAACCTGCCAGTGCAAGATGTGTAGACAGAGATGAACATAATGGTGGGACAAATGATCTACAATAGGAACATGTCTGAAACATTACCCTTGTACAGTGGCTACAACAGTGTATACACCACTATTATAATGGCAACTGTTTGTGATCTAAACAATGGCAAATAATACCACATTCCACACCATTTACAACCTTTAATGTGATCCTAACATGAGCAATGAATGTGTAATATGGAATCTTATGTTAGGACAACAAATATGGGGAATACATACCTTAACATACACTGGAAGCATATGTGTGCAGACACTCCAAATAACATATTGTGAAAGGAGCTTTTGAGGTACTGACAGCATTCACTCTTCTTGAGTATGCACCTTCCATCAAGTACAGGGCC
The DNA here is from genome assembly GCF_019279795.1 of Protopterus annectens. Taxonomy (NCBI): domain Eukaryota; kingdom Metazoa; phylum Chordata; order Ceratodontiformes; family Protopteridae; genus Protopterus; species Protopterus annectens. The sequence goes on from NC_056735.1 coordinate 938,544,848, forward strand.
TCAGTGTCACACCAAGTAATGGCCTGCTGTCCGATAAGTATGTCCATGACATTTGCCCACTCACCTGCAACAGAGGCAGCCATGGCTTGCACACATCTTACAAACCATGAAATGGATCCCATATCCGAAAGGTAGCACTCAGGAGTGGGAAAAGTAGCCTTAACTCACCATTTCATACACCATGGTAAGCAGTGCAGTCATGTATGTGTGGTAAGCAGTGCAGTCATGTATGTGTGTATGAAGTATGGGACAACATTAAAGTAGAAAATAAACAGATGCCCATCCAAAACAGATTTCAACACATGTTGCAAACTGGTCACGGAGGCTGCCCAGAAACATGCAGCAACACTAAGGGACTTGCAGGAATGTCTAGCAAGTACTGCATGTGCAGTACCTGTGTCAACAATTACATGGAATCTGCATAAGTGTAGCCTATGGGTTATGGTAATCAGATGGAAGAGTTGTTCCACAGGCAACATCATCCAGGGCTCTCTACAGATAGCATATGCATAACATCAAGTCTCCCAAAGGCATGTGTTGCAATGTGTAATGGTGTCATGAGGCCAAGGCTAAAACCTACTGACAATATTCATAAGGATACATGTTGTGCACAAGCAACACCTCACTCCACCTCAGAGCCACCATCCCCATTTTTACCTTGCTGGTGCCAGTGTACACCTTTAGGTTTGCTGTTCATTAACAGAAGCTATGTGTGTGTGTGAGTGAGAGTGTGTACAGGTAAACCATAACGTACAGGTCTTAAATTGCATTTCTTGTTTGCCCCTCACAGGTGGCGAGGTGGGTCAGGGTCCTTCCTGCAGGCAAACTGATGTTAGTGTCCATATAAACTCTGATAATGATGATAGGCATGGTGAGGCACAGGCAGTGTTGTCAGGGGCTGAAGCTGTGCCATCAGGTGACATCCCACTTTTATCCACCCCATCCCTGCACACATTCTCAATGCCCATACATACCCCATCACCAGTGGCCATAAATGTGGGACAGTTTGCGGGTGGTGACATTGAACAGGACAGTGTGGGGACTATGGCAAGTGTGTCTGTACACAGCTGCCATTGCCGGATGACCGGCAAGGTACCACACAGACAGATGTACAGGGGTGCTCATAGGAGGGCTGCTGGCCATCATGCCCCTGGCAGATGTGCCACAGCAAGTGTCACCAGATGCATGTTTTGGGCCATCATGGAGGCACAGGCACATATGGAACTTTACACTAGACAGAGTCTGAGGCTCCAGAGGGCTACTCAGTCTGCTGTACTTGACAACATCTGTGATCTTGCAGGTGCCCACCATTATTTTTCAGAGGTCCTGGATAGATGGCTGGGTGAGATGGTGGGAATCCTTGACTGTGTGGTGTCTGTGGTAGAGCATGTGGTGGGAGTAGGGGGCAGCCATGTGGACGTAGGTCAGCAATACCAACAGGTGGAGGTCTACATGAACATGCAACAACTCATGGCCACTCCCGTAGTGGCAGTACCAACAACAGCACTGCAGGGGGGGGTGCTTTCCACATCACAATGCAGCAGGCCTCATGCACGTGGTCCTGGCTGGTCCCAACAGGGACGTGGATCTAGTGGACAATTGTAATCATCAGGGGAGAGTAACATATTTGGGTTTCTGCCTTGTAGTGTCCATGAAACCCCTGAAAGGCACAGTTCCCGTGTCCATGGCCAGAGACAGTGAACTGTACACCCTACCATGTACAGTCTGCAGCTGTCCAACAAACCCCTGCATAGGGCAGCTACATGGCAGACATGTGTGCATACATAAACACACAATTCACCAACACAGCTAGGGCACATCCATACCTACACACACCATATCTGCACAGCCCATTTATTAAAGAACCCCCTAACCCACACACATGATGTCAACCAAACAGCTCAGTCTAGGCCTCTGGCAAACCTGCAACACACCCTGTGCATATGATGATACCTGTGCCACATCCCTGTCATCCATACCATTGATGCAGGGACATGCTGATATGGTTCTGATGCACAGGGTGAATGTACTGAGTTTAGCAATATAATGCAGTTGAACATGTTTTCAGCTGTGATGATTAATGCTTACACATCAGGGTGTGTAGCTGTTCAGCCATGATGCATTATAGCTATTATTAACACTGACTGATTGTGGTCTTCATAATGTATTATGTTTGTGTTCTAGGTGTCTATGTGTCAGCAGGATGTTGGTCTGCTGTCCTGTCCTACAAGGGGTGTAGCACTGTGGTGACACATTGACTGTGTCATATTCTGGATACAGCTGAACACACGTAACAGGTCTGCATGACAGTTACTGCATGTGCCACATGGCTGATAGGTCTGAGGGGTGTATACAGGTGAGTGCATGGTGGGTGATGTCAGTAGCACTTCTACAGTAGACAATTGTAAGTGTAGTGTGTGGCACACACCAAATGTCCGTGAATAACACACACACACACACACACACACACACACACACACACACACACACACACACACACACACACACACACAGGCTTTGGTGTTGATGCAATACACAGAGAATACTGTTTACATGAATGTACTTCATTTTGCAGTGAACTCATTTCGGCCTATGTAATTCCACCCAGACCAAATTGCCAAAACATTACATCAGGAAATAATCAGTTCACCAGTTTAATGTGGGTGACAATGGTACTGGCAGGGTATTTGTCCTCTTCCCCAATGTAATGCAATCCTGGAGTTAGTAAACATAGGTGTGCTGGTGTGGTGGGCACAGCCCCCAACTTTGGAGGGTGTGGGGTGGCATAGAACCACACACAGTGTGATTAACAACTACTTAACCTGTTAACATAAACTGTATAGTATAACAGCACACTAAGCGGGGAGATACCCACAACAATAACCCCAATGTGGGTGGCTATGGCCACAACAACCACACCCATGTATATATACCAACTCCTGTATCACTGTACAGCTGTATAGTGAAGAAGAGGGCATGTACACATCCACTAATAGTTTTGCTTGAATGTATTTCCACAAGATGATTGCTTTGAAATTATACCTTTAGCCAGTTAATTCTCAGACAAATGATCTCCTGGGACATATATTTTCTGCAAACTGAATTAGATCCCTTCACATACACACACACACACACACACACTTACTTGGCAACACTGAGAGTAGAACCCCTACCTGGGTACTTATTGCTACTAATGTGTTTGGCTTTCATTGCACACACCACAGAGCTTACAGGGTGAGGTGTGTCCCGAGTTTCCTGTTAAGTGAAGAACATCACTAGGCCTTGTACAGTATGGTAATGGGGGATGTACTGGGTGTTAATGAACAATACATAGTATGACATACTGTCATATACACATTGAAAAACACATACAGTCATAGACACATTTGACAGACCTGGGTTTAACAGTGCTAACTACCTTGTCAGTGAGTCCATTCTGTTACAGAGATGTTGCACACAGCACATGCATCATTAGGCTGGAAAGCATAATCAGTTACCTGTATGGTTGATGGTGACAGCGGTCATCATACAGTGGACCTTGGGACATGTACTGAGGTTACCAAGGTGTAAAGACAGTATACTCAGCACCCACACTCCACATTGGATATTGTACTCACTGAAGCCCATAATAATGCTCTGACATACCCACAATCACACATTGACCAGGACTGCAATACAACCCCTTATCTATCTAATCAGTGCTACTAAAGGGATAATCATTTATTGCACATGCCACAGGGATAGTAGGGTGAGGGTTTGTCATGGCTCTCTTAATGTCAGCAACATCACTATCTCTTATAATGTATAGCAAGGTTTATTGTATTTGGAAAATGTGGCCTCAGAATGCTGTCTTCTACAAATATGCACACTCACACACATACACACACTTGCCAGGACTCAGGAGGTAACCCATGCCTATCTACCCATTAGTAGAACAGGGTTATGCTGGTACTGCAAGCTCCAGGTTGCCCATAGTGTGAAGAGTGTAACAAGGTACATTTAACGTCAATTATAGCAGCAGCCATTTCTAAGTATGGCAATGGGGGGTATAATGGATGAGAAGGCCCTCAGGGTATTGTCAACTACAAGTTTACAAACACACAGATACTGTTATTCTCAGTAATGCACATTAACACATTTGTCAGTACTGGGGTCCATAGGTGCAGGTGTTCCTAGGTGTGTACCAGGCTAATGTCCATGGAGAGATGAGAAGAGTAGGGTATGTGGATACACTGGTATCATGCCACCTGACATTTGTCAGCAGGCCATCTATCAACCCATGCCACTTGAGTGATTCTCAGGGTGACAGTTAAATTCAACATCCAATCTTCAGTTTTTTTCTTGCAGTGGGCCAGTGAGGTGTGCCAACTGACATGTATGCAACATATATTACATAACATGACCAGTGTCTGGGTTAGACACCTGTACCCAAGCATGTTCTGTATAATGTGGTAGTCTGGTTGAGGTATCCATGGCATGTGGTGCATACAGGGTGGGGTTTCCTAGTTGTGGCATTTATAACAAAGCTGGGCAGACATCTCAGTGTCAGTCAATCATAGATTGCCTGTAAGCAGCCAAGATGGATACCTAACATCTGTACAGAGGACAGACAGAAATCAGCTAGCCAACAGGTTATGCATTAGGATGAATGTTTTGACAGATAGACGTCTGACACTGATAGGTATGCCATCACTACATGACAGCAGCCCTCCATGACATGTCCTAAACACATAGTAGTCTATAGTTAATATCCATGTATCAGATCAATATCCAATAGGAGATACTTAATAACATACTGCTCACACACCAAGAACAGGTAGTACTCAGAGACCAGCTTTGCATGCAGGGGTGTATGGTTCCAGTACTACAATCTGCAATCTACTCTTACTTGGAAAAGCACTGTTAAAAGTAGTAACATAATAATACAATACATATAAGTGTGACTGCATATAACCTGGGATACTACCCATGTATGAAACACATACAAAGAGAAAAGATTGTTGTACTAGCCATGTATACTCAGGTGTCATATACTCACATTCTTTGCTATGGTAATGGCAGCACATAGAAGCATGTTATGTACGTGGAATTAAATACACTTATTAAAGATGTCATTACCCTGCTATTTTATCAGACTGGAATGTGATCACTGGTTAGCAGAGCTGAGCTATGCTTAGCATTGCCTAAATATAAATGCTAAGCATATTTGTGCACCGGTAAGCAAAGCCTACACGGTGTAAGCGCCTATACATTTAACTGTATGTTAGCATAGCTTATCGCCACACAAACATACACAAACATGCTTAAAGCTGCTCAAAACTGCCTTAACCACTCTGTATCCAACAGTCCTTGTTCTGCCAAGCAACAAAATAAACAACCGGTGCTGATCTTGAACCCAGTGCACTGTACACTATAGTCACAGCAATTAACCACTAAGCCACCAAAACTGTGAAGGCATATGTTGTTTTTTTTCAAATATATCATTCAATACACATACTGAATAATAGTGAACAACTGCTTTGACTACTACAATTGTTTAGAACTTATAAGTGAAAATAGTGTTGAATCAGTCATGTTTTTTATCTAAATATACACATCAGATAAATATGGTGTGATACATCTGGGAAGGTATATACAACACTCATGTTTACACATAAATATATGGATATATATATATATATATATATATATATATATATATATATATATATATATATATATATATATATAGATAGATAGATAGATATATGTATACATGTACATACACACACATATATTTATATATATCTATATATATATATATATATATATATATATATATATATATATATATAAGAAAAAGTGTTTTGGTACCGATTTTTAAGAATAAGGGTGATGTGCAGAGCTGTAGTAACTACAGAGGGATTAAATTGATCAGCCACTGCATGAACTTATGGGAAAGAGTAGTGGAAGCTAGGTTAAAAAGGGAAATGATGATTAGTGATCAGCAGTATGGTTTCATGCCAGGAAAGAGCACTACAGATGCGATGCTTGCTCTGAGAGTGTTGATAGAGAAGTGCAGAGAAGGTCAGAAGGAGTTGCATTGTGTCTTTCTGGACTTAGAGAAAGTATATGACAGGGTGCCTAGAGAGGAGTTGTGGTATTGTATGAGGAAGTCAGGAGTCTCAGAGAAGTATGTAAGAGTGGTACAGGATATGGAAGAGGGTAGTGTGACAGCGGTGAGGTCTGCGGTGGGAGTGACGGATGCATTTAAGTTGGAGGTGGGATTACATCAAGGATCAGCTCTGAGCCCTTTCTTATTTGCAATGAGTGATGGACAGGTTGACAGACGAGATCAGACAGGAGTCCCCGTGAACTATGATGTTTGCAGATGACATTGTGATCTGTAGTGAGAGTAGGGAACAGGTGGAGGAGACCCTGGAGAGGTGGAGATATGCTCTAGAGAGAAGAGGAATGAAGGTCAGCAGGACTAAGACAGAATATATGTGTGTGAATGAGAGGGAGGATAGAGGAATGGTGAGGATGCAGGGAATAGAGGTGGCGAAGGTGGATGAGTTTAAGTACCTAGGATCAACAATTCAGAGTAATGGTGAGTGTGGAATAGAGGTGATGAAGAGAGTACAGGCAGGATGGAGTGGGTGGAGAAGAGTGTCAGGAGTGATTTTTGACAGATGAGTACCAGTAAGAGTGAAAGGGAAGGTCTACAAGAGGGTAATGAGACCAGCTATGTTATATGGGTTGGAGACAGTGGCATTGACAAAAAGGCAGGAGTCAGAGCTTGACGTGGCAGAGTTGAAGATGTTAAGATTTGCACTGTGTGTGATGAGGATGGACAGGATTAGGAATAACTATATTAGAGGGTCAACCCAGGTTGGAAGGTTTGGAGACAAAGCCAGAGAGGCAAGATTATGTTGGTTTGGACATGTGCTGAGGAGGGATGCAGAGTATATTGGGAAAAAGATGTTAAGGATGAAGCTGCCAGGTAACAGGAAAAGAGGATGGCCTAAGATAAGGTTTATGGATGTGGTGAGAGAGGACATGCAGGTGGTTGGTGTGACAGAGCAAGATGCAGAGGACAGGAAGAAATGGAAATGGTTGATCCGCTGTGGCGACCCCTAACGGGAGCAGCCAAAAGAAGAAGATATATATATATATATATATATATATATATATATATATATATATATATATATATGGATCTACTTTGATTCAGCAAATTTACATTTCATCGAAATGTAAATTCACGACCTCACGCAAAAGTGTATTTTTTCAAAAATGCACTTTCATGTAAAAACAAGAATAAAAGCTAAACAAAAAAAACACACTAAACACAATTATGCAGGGGGCAAGCCCCTCTGCACCCCCCATGTGGGGGGCTGCACCCCAAACCCCCCTACTTTAATATTCTCACTCCGAGATTGCATTACAGTGGGGAAAAGGGAATATTCCCTTATCCCCACTGTACCACGATCTCAACAATAGTTTGCTAAGTTGTACATTAACACGAAATGTTGATGTGCAACTAACCTTACATGCAAACTGTAAGTTTTATTTTTTTTCTGTTTTTTTTTACTGTTTGTTTTACGAATGTGCATTTTGAAAAATGCACTTTCGCGTATGTGAGTTCGTAAATTTACGTTTCGATGGAACGTAAATTCGCTGGATCAAATGGGATCCATATATATATATATAGATATATATATATATATATATATATATATATATATATATATATATATATAAAATATATTTATATATATATATATATATATATATATATATATATATATATATATATACATATGTATATATAACACATGTCTATAACATGCAGTGGAGTCATACCTCAGCACCATAAGTCATAACCTCTTAGTGCAAGAGAATGTAATGTAAGTATTGCAGGTATAAATGTAGAATGTTGTTACAGTAACAGGGGTTGTGTCAACAGACATGTTGTGTAGGAAGTCACTTCTGATACTGACATGTATGCCATCAGTTACTGACAGACATCATAAAATCATCATAGTGAAGTACCACACAAATCACAGTAATGATCCTCTGCAATACAGCAGAAATATGACCAATAAACATGGACAATCTGACACAATCTGGTCAGTCCAGAGGTATACACAGAACTCCTTAGTGCAATGCGCGTGGACCAAGCCTGATAAAGGGGATGTTTACAGCCATGAAAATGGGGATATCACGCAAATACTGGAATAGATAAGCTCACACGGTTGATGCATTCACACCCTCCTGTCTGTCCTAACACATATTAACTGGAGAAGCAGAGGTCCCAAGCCCACATTCTTCCCACCAGTTACTGACATACATCTTCACAGCATCCCACTGCTTTTTCAGAAATACACAACACATATGGTAGCCAGGCAACAGTACATCTGACAAATATCTGGACATAACATCACACTACGTAAATACACTGAGCTGCTAGGCATGTCACAAAGCACTGTGTAAACTACAGGCAGACTGCCACAACACTGCCCCAAGTTTCCTATGGGGGAATACACATGTACTTGCAAATATAGCAGGCACTACAGCATGTAACAGCATGGAGTAACAGACACCAGTGTGAAAGTGCATACCCACAACCAATCTCAACACAGTCACAGTCACATTATGGTAAGCCTAATTAATAGTACAGTATATGGACTGTGTAAACAAAACCATCCTCATATTTGCCACTCACACACTAACCCTACATATACTGACCCAATTCACAGTGTAGTCTGATGCCTGATTGTGGTATGGGTCATGTCTCAGTCTGGCCCTACAAACATATACACTGATAGGGTACCAAAAACTGGAGCACCACGCAACATCAGATAGAACAGGATCAAGAACACTGACATCTACCATAGTCTGTACACAGGCCAAGTAACATATTCATAGTACACTGCTAGACAATACTGACACTCTGTCAACAGTGACCATAAGTACAAAGACCTCACTACTGTACAGACTACAACAAAATGTCCAGGTTTTGTCCTCAAATATAAGGCCTACTATACATAACGTGTCTAGCAGTTTGATAGATCACCGGCTTGTTATCAGGAATAATGTCAGTAAATAATGATATACTGTACATATGCACCTCTTAATGCATGACTTATGGACAAAGTGTGACAGACTTCGGGGACAGAGGCACAAACACAGGGCCAATATTGACATATTGCTGTAATAAACTGAGAAAATTCCTGGTGTAACAGGGTTTGTTGTGACATATGTCTTCTGAGGGATATGAAGTCAGTAACACACATGGATGTCACCTTGTACTGACTGCAATCATCAGAGTATGCTAATGCATTTCTAAAGATAGGAAATTTGTGAGTAACACACCACATCTAAGACTCAAAACTCTGGCCAGTCTGCAGATAGCCCTACAGGTGAGAGTTTCCTCAACCACATAACACTGTCATGCCAGACTTTAAATAATGTAGAACAGCCATATCTACACAAACCTGTAAACCAACATTACTTCAAATGTAGAACAGCAATACTTACATTCTGTCCCCATGTCTGGAACATCTTCATCCTGTTTGTTGGCCTGCTTCCACAGTATATGTTGTAAGAGGTATTTCCAACTACCCTCTGTGATGCTGTTTGCCACACATCCACATGTCCTGCTCACAGTGAAGGAAATGGGCCAACACTCACATGAAGTGCTTAGTTATAGGAGTGTGTTTCCATGCAATTGGCTATAGGAATGATACCACAGCTGTTCCACATGCAGTTAGCAAGTGGGAGACTCCAATTCGTGCACAGGCCATCAGCTGATCATGAGCATTACCTACAAAAGTCAAGCTGCTGCCTATGCAAAACAGATTTACTTTTCCACATCCACCAGAGAGGGATAGAGAGAGAGAGAGACAGAGAGAAAGTAAGAAAGGAAGACAGTAAGAGCCAAGCGTGTTTGTGTATGATTCATGGGTGGAAAGTGGTATCTGGGTATTATAATGGTTGCCTATATCGTTTACTAATCCATACTGTCACATAGTAATTGCACATGGCTGTACACATTTATGGCTGTGGATTGTATACAACAACCTCTACAGTGTTTGAAAATTGTTGGGCCGGTAATGTGGACATTGGGACATATAGGTCCTCAATATAATGATGTAGCAAAACCCACAATTCAATGGATCCTGTTATTACACAATCACCCTAACCCCCCCCCACAGAAAGCTGATGGCACACACACACACTTACCAGTACTGAGTTTCAAACCCCTACCTGACTATGTATTGCTCCTACAGTGTTACACAGTTACTGCACACACCACAGAGGCTACATGTTGGAGAGCTGTCCAAAGGTATCTTTGAAGGTGAGTGACATCAGCAGCAGTGCTAAAGGAGGGGTAAGGTTAGTGTAGTAAGTGTGAATGTCCACAAAATCAGGTGTTAACAAAGACACACAGAAGATCAAGATCAGAACTCCTACTTATCAAGTTTGCTATATTACAATACTACACAGTTATCACAAGCGCCATAGAGCTTATAGGGCTGAAATATGGCCAAAGGGTTATTTCAAGGTGACTGACATCAGCAGGCATGCTAAAGTAGGGCAATGGGAGGTGTAGTGAGTGTGAATGGCTTCAAAACACACACTTGCCAGGACCGAGATTCAAACCCCTACCTTGATATGTATGGCTATTACACTGTACTGCATTTATCGCATGCACCATGGAGCTCATAGGATGGATGTTGTCCCAAGGTACTTCTAAGGTGAGGAACATTACCAGCCCTTGTAAATACTGGCATTGGGTGATTTAGTTGGTGAGAGATCCCAAAAATAATTTTATCCCACACACACATAAACATTTGCCAGATGTAAGGCTCAAACAACTCTCTAACAACCTTCTTGGACCATTATGTTACGCATTTACCACATGCACCACTGACCTTACATGGCTTAGGGTTGGCAAAAGGTACTTCTAAGGTGGATGATATCTACAGGACTGCTAAAGTCAGGCTCTGAGATGTGTACTGGTTGTAAATGGGGCCAAAATCTTTGAGACACAGACATACATATGCAGCCATACATACAAACACAAACACTTGCCACAGATGAAATTCAAACCCATACCTATGTAGTTACTGCTACTACATTGTTCCGCATTTATGGCATGCACCATGGGGCTTACATGCTGGAGAGCTGTGCCAAGGTATCTTTGAAGGCAACTAACATTAGCAGCAGTGCTAAAGGAGGGGTAAGGGGAGAGTAGTAAGTGTCAATGTCCATAAAATCAGGTATCACCAAAGACACACACACTCTCTCACACAATCACACAGAGTTTCAGGTCTCTGGGATTAGTACTCCTACCTAACTAGTATGCTACACTATAGTATTACGAAGTTATCGCAAGCACCACAGAGCTTATGTGTTAGAGAGCTCTCCACAGCTATCTTTGAAGGTGACTAACATCAGCAGCAGTGCTAAAGGAGGGGTAAGAGGAAAGTAATAAATGCCAATGTCCATAAAATCAGGTATCATCAAAGACACACACACTCTCTTACACAAACATACAGAGTTTCACAGTTGCCATGTTTGGGATTAAAACTTCTACCTCACTAGTTTTCTACACTACAGTATTATACACGTATCACAAGTGCCATGCAGCTTATAGAACTGAGATTTGGCCTGAGTGTTATTTCAAGGTGACTGACATCAGCAGGAGTGCTAACATGGGTAATGGGAAGTGCAGTGTGTGTGAATGGGCCATAAACTATTCCTCTGGAAACACACACACACGCACACACGCACACATGCACACACGCACACACACACACACACACACACACACACACACACACACACACACACACACACACACACACACACACACACACACACACACACACACACACACACACACACACACACACACACACACACACATACACACAAACACACAACTTTACATTTGACAGGACTGGGTATACAAATGCTAGATGAATACTGATTTGTGCTATCGTGTTACACTGTTATCACAAGCACCAAAGACACTATAGGGCTGAGGGCTACCAAAATCAATGTCTACAGTGATTGACATCAGCACATCATGTGATACTGGCCAGTTGGATGTGTGGTGGGTGAGACAGGCCTCATGATGGAAATCTCTCTGCCACTGTCTGTTTCTCTCTTAGGGCAGCCATGGTGGTGCAGCATTTAGCATTGCCACCTCACAGCAAGAGGTTCTCTGGTTCGATCCTTGGTGCAGATGCCTTTTGTGTGGAGTCTGCATGTTCTTCTTGTGATCATGTGGGTTTTCTCCTGGTGCTCCGGTTTCCTCCCACATCCCAAAGATATGCTGTAGGTGGATTGGACACTCTAATTTGGCCCTAGGCGTGAGTGTGTGTGTGCCTTCCATGAAAGTTTGGGTGCCAGGCTGGCAACTTGACACCATAAAACTCCACTGCCAATCATAAGCGGACAGGTGATCTGCTGTGGTGACCCCTAACTGGGAAAAAGCTGAAAGAAGAACTGTCTGTCTCTCTCTTCCCCATATTTCTGTATGTGTATGTTGGACATGTATAATATGTTGGCCTTGGATATGTGTGAGCATTCCTATCCAATGTGTGTGCAAAGCATGAATGGTGTACAGTGTGGTGTGTGTGCACAGACATCTGCGACTGACAGATATGTATAGTCCACTGTGTTGTCAGACATGGGCTTCATTTCTCTAAGTGTAGGAGCATGCACAGCATGACCTTCTGTATTGAGTGTGTGAATCCATTCCATGTAGGTTGTATTCCAGTCCAGGGTTTGGTGTTCTACACCTACAGCTAGCAACCTGTTTCTGCAGGATATCTGTAGATAGGTTAGCAATATGGAGTCACAATGGGCGACAGATAGTAGGAAACTTTAAGTATTGTGTCTGTGCTGCTTGTGTTACATGGTTGGTGTTAGTAGAGATATTCAGACATATGTACTGTTTTACACTGTGATGTATTATGTCATAAACTACTGACAGCTATGCTTATTTGCTCACAGTTATTTTCTGGGAAATACAAGATGAGTGAAGCTGTGTCCAGTATTGTGGTCTGCAGCTTACATATTCTTGCACACTCATGCCATTCTGGAAGGGTAGCTGCAGACACTTGCTGATGGGTCTGTGTAAATGGTCCAGCACCTTGGTACTGTGGTGGCTGAGGATCCCCTGCTTGTACATATATCAACTTAACAAAATGGCCATATCCTGCTGTGGCCATACCTCAAAGCTGTACAGATTCACCCAGGTTACCCAGAGACAGGGCTCATATATCTGGTCAGTTCCCCTTCACATTGTGGTTTATGAGCAGGTTTATACCCACCCATTACTGGGTTTGTAGGCAGGGGTAGTATGGGCACTCATCAGAGTTTCAGACTTCACACACTCCATGGCGTCCATGCTTCTATACCCCCCACTCTGTTATTCTATCCTCTTCCTAACATTATGTGAGCAATATCTGAGAAGTATCCCTATAGTTGTCCCTTCATCCCAGTGGTATTTAGGGGTTGGTTCACAGTTCATGCAGTAGAACATGGTGGGCATGCTACTGGGATTTGTCAACATGAGCTTGCATTTGTGTTCTGTTGACTGTGTTATGTTGTTAGTTGGAAACCCATGAGATAACATACATTGGCACTACGGGTGAGGCACACGCCTTTGACGGAGGACTGTAGGCCTTTGGTAGTGATGCAGGCGATCTGAAGCAGGCCAGTGCATTCTGTCACTCCTACATTACCAGGCTGAGAGCCACTGTATTCCCCTGGGGTGACAGGGCAAGTGTTTAAGGTGTTAATGGCAATAGTTCCTGTCCATATTAATCCATTGGTCTGGATGCTGGCAGGGTGCTGCTTACATCTAGGGACACACCTGCATGGGACACCTCTTCAGCATGCTGCATTTTGTGGGTATTCCCATACAGAAGGGAGGGGTCATACTGTACTCATTCCCAACAGCAAGGATATGACCTGTGATAAATCTGTGGTGATGGTGGGATGAGCTGAGTACATGTGTGATATGGAAGCTTCTTGCAGCTGATTCACAGATATACCTGGGACATTCCCCTTATGCTGCCTTGTGCTGGGACATAGGCAGTCTCTCATTACTTCATAAATGTGCCTTTTGTGGTCTGCCACTGATTGGCCAGACTACATCAGTATTCCATACTACACAGGCAACTAATATGCTGCTGACTTGTATGTACAATTCCAAAGGTGTGTGCAGTTGACAGTTACATTTTATGTACTCTGTCTTGGGTACTTCCACCTGTGTACTGTATGTATGTCTGGGCCCACATTCATGGCATGTCCATCTTTCAGACGGTGACAGATATTGACATCTGGACAGTGAGTATGGATGACTGCTGACGTGGGTATTGCTGAGAAGCATTGTGGTTGGCACTGCAGTTATTGTAACATGGCCCTGTCATCAACAGTACTGTCCATAGGCCACCAAGGCACAACCCTCCATGCCTACATGCTGACCACTTCCTGACAATATTGAACACACAACAGCCTAATGCACAGACCCCTGCATATTGTACACATGCAGCAATCTATCCTGTAAATTGGGCCAGCTCAGGTAATCTGTGCTCCATTGTTATTAAACCCACATGTACATGTTACTTTATTTCTACATAGGATTGCGGGGGGGACACACCTGACGACTTTAAACATTTGCTATGACTGTACTGGTATTTCAGGTACTCTGTTGGCTTCCATTTCATTTTGTATTCTGACCTATCATGCAGACTAGAGGCATATCAGTAGAGTACAGATCTTAGGTTTTATTGACCTACATTTCAGTTTCAGACTTCTTACCCTTCAGAACTAACATACAACTGCCAGACCTTTTGTAGTCTGTCTGTGTAGGTCTGGAGGGGGGCTGTTCACCATTGCCATCAATTGGAGGCCTTAGCTCAGCCTTTCTTTATGGTCATCTATGCCTGTCCTGCTGGCTGAGGCTGGTGTTGGGTATGTGAGCCTCACTGACATGCATGTATGTGAACTATGGACACACATTTGGGCCACCACATGTACTGCAGTGGGATTTGTCACCTTGTCTAGTACTGCCTAGTATGTTGACACCAGTATTTGTTATGGATTTCATGCTGCCCGTATAGGTGTCCACTATCTGCTGCCATCCCATTCAGCCACCCAATTCCCTTGCATGCTCACATCCATACCATAGATACAACTATCAGAACATACTACTCCATTCAGAAATTGATAGGAAGAGTGACTTACCTTGCGGCTGGGTCAGTACTGAGGATGGTGCTGGAGGGCTGACTATGTTGGATGCACATAGTACACTCCCTATACATGCTAAACCACAGGTGGTGTCATGTTTGGCAACATTATACTGTATGTGCAAGTCAGAGAGAGGTGTCATTCCCTGGGTCCTTACCATGTCAGTGTATGTGCTATGCATTGCCTCTTTGCCAAAGCCTGGGCATACTGGGCACACCTCCTTCTGCCTACATAGGCAGGCTTAGGTTGTTTCTCCTCCGAGTCCCTCTGTGCCTGTGATGACCTTGGCAATGGTGGGGGAGCTGTGTGGCCTTGCCCCATGCTATTCCTGCTGCAGCTGTTTCCACATGATCATATTGTGTAGCATAGTACATACTATGATCATTTGTGTGCATGTAGCTGGAGAGTACTGCAAGGCTCCACCGGACATGTCCAGCCAGCAGAACCATGACTTGAGCATCCCAAACACATGCTCTATTATGATTCTGGTTTGTGCATGTGCCTCATTATGGAGTTCTTGTTCGGGTGTGTGTGCATTTCTGATGGGTGTCATCAGCCACGGCTCCAGTGCATAACCAGCATCCCCCACTAGGTGGCCATATGGGATGTCCCCACTGGCAAATGTCTGGTACAGCTGTGTCATATGCCAGATGTGGGAGTTGTGATAGCTACCAGGGCTGCCAACACACCCATTCAAGATAATGCTCTGGGCATCGCACATGACCTGGCAGTTGATGGAGGGGAAGCCCTTGCGATTTATGTAGGCCCTACCCCATTCACTGGGTAGTGCATTAATGTGTATATGCATGCAGTCTATAGCACCCACTACCTCAGGGTATTCTACTATTTGGTGGAAGAGACGCATATTACTGGTGAATGCCTCACGGGTGTTGAGGAATTATATGTGCTCACCGGCATGTGCTGACATGGCATTCAAAAACTGGTGGAGTACCCTGGATGCTGATGCTTATGAGATCCCCATGATATCCCCAGTTGGCCTTTGGAAAGTACCTGTTGCTAGTATTTTTAAGCCTACACATACCTTGGCATCCACTGGGATGGGTTCCCTCTGTTGGTTCTGTGTGTGAGGCGTGACTGGCACAGTTCAAGAATTTGTTGTAGAATGTCCTTGTCCACCCTATAGTGCTCCACTATATCCAGCTCATGTAGTTCCTGGTAGGTTACCCTTGGTCTGTACACTCTTCTCCTTCCCCTCATTGTGGGTTGGTCATCAGTATTAACATCCTCACCACTCTCAGTCTCTTCCACATATTATGAAAATAACAGCCCAACACCAACCAGGTATCTTTGCTTAAAGTATGTAGCAGAAAAACAACAAAAAATAATAATAAAAAGCAAAGACAAGGCTCCAACTTCTTTTCAAAGGCAGACTGCTTTAATGGCACACACAAGCACTTTCACAGTTAGCTTCTTCAGGTGTATAGCTACCATCAGTAACACACCCTTTTTATACTAAAAAACATTCAGCTTAAATTAGTTCTTAAAAACATATTACATTTAATTTTCTATATTTATACTAACTGTTACTTATCTATACAATAAATACATGCATTCATATATAAAAAATTGTAAAAAATATATAAAAAAATTTTGAATACTATATAAAGTTAACATAAGTAAGTAACATAGTTATCTACGCAAGGGTCTATTTTTTAGAACAGGTCTTAATGGAATAAAGTTATTAAGGCCATGTCCTAGATTGGTTTGAATTCTGAAGAAGTCTAACAGATGAAAGCACGCTCAATCCTGTGTTGTTTCATGGAGTTTTATGGAGTTCTGGATGTTTGATCAATAAACTTCTTTTGGTGACTATTTGGTGACTATTTGATTCGTGACCACCATACAACCTTCTGAATTGCTGGAGTGTGTTTTTGTCATCTATCGAGAGTCTGCAGGAGGATACCCTTTATTGTACAGCTAGCGGGCTTGGTCAGATTTACAGCATAACCCACATGTTATAATAAGACCAGCAGATAAGGGAGGCCAGATTGTGGTATTAGATAGACTTGCATATGAAGATAAAATGTATGGCATGTTAAATGATTTATGGTTCTATGAGCCGATTAGAAGCACACAGGTTAAGCAAATGGTGAATAAAGTTAGTAGTAAGCTAAAGGAACTTAAAGTTCAAGGTCTTATGGATGAGGGTCTTTTTAAATATTTTGAGATGACTAATCCAACCATTCCTAACATACAAGGTCAACCCAAATTGCATAAAAATAAAAATGACCCCCCTATGAGACCTATTGTAGAGGGTAGAAATTGGTGTACTGAGCCCTTATCAATTTATTTAGAGAAGAAACTGAACCCCCTTTTAAAAACGTCTAGGTACATTCTAAAGGATACAGAACATTTTATAAGGGATTTATACTCCATATATGTTAAAGAAAGGCAAGAAATAGAGAAATGTTTATTAGTGACATTAGATGTAATATCATTATTTACGGTAATTCCTAATGCTATCAGAGTTAACAATGTCACAAAAATTATGGTGGAATCAGGAATCTTTGGGAAAAATGAAGTTGAAGTAATACAAGCCTTATTATATTTGGTTTTAGAAAATATTTTCATGTTTGGAGAAAGCATTTACTGGCAAAGTAATGGCGTAGCAATGGGTACATCATGTGCCAATACCTATGCGAACATTGTTATGTCAGTATGGGAAAATGAATGCATAGAAAAAGGTCCTTTTAAAGAAAAAAATGTATTTTTCCGCAGATTTGTGGACGATCTTTTCATTTTGTGGAATGGTACTGTAGAACAATTGAACGAGTTTATAGCATATTTGAACAGTTCTACACATTTCCTTAAATTTACTGACGTATGGTCCCAGAAAGAAGTTAACTTTTTAGACATTACAGTCACCAAAGATGAAAACTATATTTTACGTACTAAAATGTATAGGAAGGATTGTTATGTTAATAAGCTACTAAGTAAGGACAGCATGCATCCTAATTTTATTTTTAAAAATGTTGTACAAAATCAATTTTGCAGAGCCTCTAGGTTGAATGTGAAAGAGGAAGACTTTGAGCATCAGGTATGAAAAGAAAAATTTAATTTTTGTGTTGCTCTGCTCTATGCTGTTCTGGATAAAAATCAATTTTACAGAGCCTCTAGGTTGAATGTGAAAGAGGAAGACTTTGAGCATCAGGTACTGAAAAATTTATTTTAATTTGTGTGCTCTGCTCTATGCTGTTCTGGGTCCAAAGTCTTTTTAAGACACACAGTCTTGCTGGCTGTTTACTGCTGAGCAGATACAGAGCTTTGCATGACTCCTTCTTTAGTCTGTTTAAAGCACCAAGCCTTTCAAATTGCACACTGATAAAGAAATATATTTTGCAGCTATAAGCACAGTTACAGATAACTTATTTTATAACAAATGACACATACTATTTCTGTCAGATTGTAGTATATATTTACAATGTTTTCCTTCATTACAGATATGAATGATGACTTCTACAAAATACTTTTCTCTTTCCTTCTCTCACATAACTGAATTACAACAGTTGTTATATAGAGTGCTAGTCACGCACATAGATTGTTATTTCCTCTTGGTATGTTTTTTGGCCTTCTGTGGAAAGTCACATAATGTCTGTTTTTAGACTTTTCTATTGTCCTATCAGCAGTTCTGCTGATGTGAAAATGCACAAATTCACGCAATCAGAATAACAGAAATATGAAAGGAAACATCTGTTCTGTTCCTTCTGAAAATCATCACGTATTGCTGAGTTTATAAAAAAGGATGTCTGGTAATAGATATTTGTTCTGCAAACATGAGAAAATCATGTAATGCTTGTTTTCCACTATTGCTTTGTTAGGCATTTTCTGATGCTGTGAAGAGAAGCCTGACTGTTATACATATAGTATGAATGCACATTTTACATTGCTAAACTTTATATATATATATATATATATATATATATATATATATATTCAAGCAAACTTTTTATTCTATGCTTTATCTTTCAGCATATTTACAACAGAATTAATGTCAGCCTTATATTCATAATATCCAACAATTCCCTCTATTTTTAAACATACTCAAAACACTTTATACTGATATGTATTTTTTGATCACATTATATAGAAAACACATTAAGAAACAAAACCTTTAGTCTTCTTTTGATACAAGTCAAAATGCAATTTTACATAGTTAATACAATTATATCAAGTATTACTACCAAAACGGAATGTATTTAACAACTTTTTCTTTTGCAGACCATTCTGTGAAAATATTTACTCAATAATGAGCTGTGTCTGCTTTAGTTTTATTTTTTTTAACTTGATCAATTTATTATTTTGCAATCACAGAATTTAATTTATGACTTAGAACTGTCCCATTAACTCTTTGCAACTGCTGAATTAACTATGAAACAAGAACCATGTGCTACTGAAAGCATTTATACACTACTGAAAATATACACTTTCAATGTCATTTTAACCATAACATTGTGGTCATGTCTCTGAACTGCCCATGCACTTTAGTTGACAGTAAAGTGAACATAAAGTACTGAACTGGGCTTAGATATTTGAATGTAATTATTTCAGTATATTTAATACTTGAGGATTTAAAAAAAACATGATTTATACACTAAATAATGCTATGTACATATTAGTCCATTAGCTGTATGAGTACAATATTTTAATATATTTTTTTCTCTAACTGGGGTAAAACCAGTGATATTACAACTTGACAAATTACTTTTGAACTTATTACAATGTATTCTGTACAGTATGTATTTACATAGACTGTTTGCTATTCATGCATTTCAATCTAGTAGGTACCCTGGACCCATTTTTTTAAACATGTTTTTTTACACATATTCATTACTAGACATTAATTTCATTTGCACTGAATTCTTCTGTATTTGTACATACAAAGACTATCATTTATACTGAATTCTTCTGCATAATTTATTTGAACTGTACGTATACTATAGCCCATCTGCTGGCTATACTTGATGCAACTGAGTTTTTTCTTTTAACATTTACTTGCAAACAGATTATCAGTGACATATATGCACAATTGTGACATTTTATTACAATTACCAAATAGTGTTGCCAGGAACTGCGGTGGTGGTGCTGCGGTAGGGTTGTCGCCTCACAGTTAGACGTTGCCCATTCGATTCTCAGTTAGAGCGTCTTCTGTGTGGCGACATGCATGAAAGGGCATTCCTTCATTGAAGGTTGTGCATTAGGCCTGGCAAGCCAGCAAGTAAAACTCTGCTGCCAATCATTAGCGGACCGGAGTTCCACTGTGGCGACCCCTAACCAGGAAAAGCCGAAAGACACAAACAAACCAAATAGTGTTGCCTGTAAACATTTTAACAATTATGTTTTAATAACAATAATGTTTTAGAAAAACTCTAGCTACTTGTCTGGCAATCAGTCTTGTTGTTTATCTTATTTTTCCAACATTTCCTGTAACTATTCATTCAGTCTAGGAAGGTCTGGAACTCACATTTTATCCTCTATAAACTATAGTTAATTATTTTGGCATTTTTCCTTTAATTTGATTGTGATTTGCATAACTATGTATTTATACTACATAAATAAACATTATTTTACAATTAGCTTACATGGATTTCAGCATTTTTTTATTTATTTAACTGCCCTGCCATTAATTTTAGAAAAAACTGTTTGACTAATACCATTTGTGATTTTATTTTCTTTTAAAATTCAGAACTTTAACTGTTTGGTGTGGTGTTACTATAATTTTGGAACTGTTGGGGGGCTTGGTGTCTGTTCTTCTATTATTGTATTAAAGTGTATTAATTCTGGTTTTTTTTTTGGGCTTTCTTTTACATTTTTTATTATTTTGGTAAGGGGGTGGTCTGCTGCCCTGTGGGAGGAGAGACTCTGCCCTTCCTTCTGAGCTTTTTTTTTGAAGGAGGCTTTAGTGCATGCATATCTGAACTGCTTCTTACTGAAGTTTGTGCTTGTTTTGTTTGCTATAGACTGATGGATTCGGGCCTGCTGGATCTAGCTTTGTTTTGTGTATTATTTTATTATTTAGTGCACTTGATTAAACTTAGCTATCATTCTTAAATTCTTTTGGATCTTGGATTAAGCACTTGGACCAGTTGTTTTATTTAGGGAGGGAAGGTTTGCATGCCTGTGGTGTGGGACAGGTAGCTAAATCCTTCTAAGTTAGAACTGATGATTGAGAGAGCCCCAGTGTCTGTATTCTTAAAGTGTATTAGTTCTGGTTTAAGCAAATTTCTGGTAAAGGTTTATAGTGCCTGAATATTTTTTGAACTGTCTTACTGAAATTGGTACACTTGTTTTGCTGTAGCATAGACTAGATCAGGCCTGCTGAATCTAGCTTTGTTTATATGCTTGTTGCTTGTTTGCTTGTTTATTTCCCTGAATGCTAATTCCACCTAGTGGATCACTATTGATTACTGTTGCTATTACTGTGTATTTCCTTGTTTCCTTACTGTTTGTCATTTTGCATTTTTTGCATTTAAGTTACTGCTTAACACACACATTAGGTTACCTGGCACTTGCTCACCTAAAGCAATTATATAAGTCCTTACTAAAAATTAAAAGCACACCACCCTCACTCCCCCCTGGTGGTCAATTATTATTGAATTCCCCATATTATTCTAGCATGTCAAAGGTCAGTTGTCAATCTCACCCAACAAATTCCACACAACAGAGAGATGCAACATATATAGCCAAACTGGAGGCTAAGCTCTCTCAACTCAGTACTGGCATAACCAGTCAGCCATTGTCCATGCTGGTGTGAATGACCTGAGATGTACCTCCCTGACTACATGAAAA
The DNA here is from genome assembly GCF_019279795.1 of Protopterus annectens. Classification (NCBI taxonomy): domain Eukaryota; kingdom Metazoa; phylum Chordata; order Ceratodontiformes; family Protopteridae; genus Protopterus; species Protopterus annectens. Next base: position 938,566,910 of record NC_056735.1, read on the forward strand.
GGAAGGTCTCCAAAACACCATATATTGTTTGACTCAACTACCCAAACATAGACTGGGAGCATTACTCTAAGGTTCTAGAATTTATAAATCAAATGCTATGGAGCAACTTGTTACCACTCCCACAGAGTGGGAACATAGGAGACCTGACTCATCACCAGACCAACAATGGCCCTCTAGACCAAGATCCAGGGGTAGATCCTCACTGGATGGGTCAAAACTAATCTCACTCCATATACTACTCAACCCCACCTCCCCCCCCCCCAAACCAGTGAAAAACTTCTCTAAAAAGCATTCACACTCCACTCCAAAAGGTGGAGGTGGATTAAAGTTCCCCCGGCCTGTGGAAAAACGGCCCAGACCGCAGCATTTTATGAACGCATTCGATTGACACACCTTCAGGAATGCATGGATCATCCGCGATCCCCAAAGAAACCAAGATCCATCTGCAAAGGCAGATGTCTCTGGTGGACACCCAACCATAAAAAAACAATACAATAGAAGGAAGGCACTAAATGATAGAGCAAAAATCCCAAAAGGAAGCTTTAGTTATATGGGTGGTATGGTGGTAATATGCTCAGAATTAGTCCCAAATGACAAAAAACAATAAAAATACACCATTGCCACACCAACAGCTGACAGGTTCAAAGCGCAAACTCCCCACCAAAAAGCCCCACCAAATATCACATCTAGATGTTCAGGTACAGACATCTCCCTCGGGTAGAGCCGCCCTCACCTCAAAAAACAGCATCAATGGGACCAGATGGTGTCCGAGCATGGTGTCCCCGGCAAGAAGATGAACTCAAAACTAAACTACTGTTCAATCTCAACTACACTACAGGATATTACAGCCCAAAGACCACAGGACAGCAACCCAACTCCCTCTCCATAAAGCCTCCCTCTCAATGGATCCTGCAAACTATCACCCAGCCAAAACTATAGCTTGGTCTGCCTGACCCAAACTGGAAAGGATCATCATGGACCTCATAAATAAAGATATTGGGGACCTACAAACACTGGATACTACCCAGCTAGAGCGTTTGTGGGGCAGATCCTGCCTCTTAAACCTGGTTGATTTCTTTAGAAACAGTCACCAAGGCCATGGCCGTGAGGAGGTGGTCACACAGCCTACCGGACCTTGCAAAGCAAACTGGAGACAGAACCCACATGGTTAGAATTGCTGAATTGGAGCCACTCAGACTCCCAATTTACAACAAAGTGGTGTCCCCTCAGTCCTGGTCCCCCTCTCTTGTTCGGTATATATTTCTTTCAGGTACAGGCCAACATGGAAGGACTGTGGCTGACCACTCCTGACAGCAGCATCCTCCTCCAAAGGGCCTCTCAGAAACAGACAACTGGTTGCCAGAGCCATGGCTCAAGCTAAATGCCAAAAGTGTATAGTCATCCTAATTAGGGGACCCACCTGGACTAAAAAGTTGATAACAATCTCATTTACAAAGTGGAAAGAAAACAGTTTAAAAAACATTTATATAGCATGAACCCTAATCATGAAGGATTCATCTAGATCAGGGAGGTCATCGTGCCTCTTTACATCATCATCAGGCCCATAGCCCAGTGCCCCAATGCCCCTTTTGGGATGTACCTTACCAGACACCAGCACTAGAAAGACCCCCAAAGTACCTCACCAAGAGGATCAAAGGGCTCAAACAGATGTAATGGACATGCCCAAATGCACCTAGAAAATCCAAATCCCATCAAGCTACCTTGAACCTCAGCACTGAAATAAATAGACATGCTGGGGGACAGATTCATAACCCAGACTCCCTTCACTCTGGAATAAAATCCCAGTCCACGTAGGCAGAGTCCCTCATTGACTCTCTTCAAGATGAATCTTTATCACTTCTGTGTCATTGTTGGACAGAGGCACAGTATACTAACCTCAATAGGGCAGATAGCCTAGTATGAACCTATGAACCTATGAACCTAATTATATAAAAATTGTAAAATACAAAATAGATATTAGCTTAACTAACATGTGTTTATATTTATATTATTTATATTTGCTTTTGTCTACTTGTTATTCTTGTGCATTGTAACAGATGTATTTTAGATGAAAAGAAAAAAACATGCATGTCAGTCTCGTGACTTTATATCTTTACTGTTATTTTATGCACTAGAATAGTTTTGTGTAACTATTATGACATTGTTGTTGTTGTTGTTGTTGTGTCTTTCAGCTTATCCCAGTTAGGGGTTGCCACAGCGGAACTCCGATCCGCTAATGTTTGTTAGTGGACTATTATGACATTGTACACATAATAAACATTTTTTATGCCACACATGATTTTGTTTCAGATACCAGTCAAATACTGTAGTCCATTTGCATAATGCCTTACTATCAACTTGCAATCCATTTGCATAATGCCTTACTATTAACTTGCCCTAATAAGGTTTTACATTTGCTAATATGCAGTATATACATTTCATTCTGTTATTATTATTACATCTGTTGCATTTATACTGTATGTAACCCAGAAAAATGTTCTTACCAGTCAACAGAGAGGCAGATGGCCGAGCTGCTTTACTGTAGATGGTTGAAAAGTTTCTGTAGTCACTTGTGAAGTTGGTACAGCAAAAATGGCAGTTTCAGTCTTACAACTTTGTCTTGTACGTTTTCTGGAGAATTTATGGAACTGCTCACCTTTCTGCAATGCAGTGTCACTGGATGTAGATGTCTATTAAACTGTATTATTGCTGCAAACTGTAGAAAACTGTAGAAAACTGTAGAAATCTGAAGTACTTCACATAAACGTAATGTCTGTTTTTAGACTTTTCTATTGTCCTGTCAGCAGTTCTGCTGATGTGAAAATGCACGCATGCAATCAGAATAACAGAAATATGAAAGGAAACATCTCTTCTATTCCTTCTGAAAAACATCACGTATTGCTGAGTTTATAAAAAAGGATGTCTGTTAATAGATATTTGTTCTGTAAACATGAGAAAATCATGTAATGCTTGCTTTCCAATATTGCTTTGTTAGGCATTTTCTGATGCTGTGAAGAGAAACCTGTCTGTCATACATATCTGGAGGGTGGCCTAATGGTTAAAGTGTTTGCCTTACAAACACAAGGTGCAGGGTTTGAGTCTTGCAAGGGATAATTGGCTAGTCTTAAAATGACTCACAAGAGCAGTTAGCTTAGTATGAATGCACATTTTACATTGCTAAACTTTATATATATATTCAAGCAAACTTTTTATTCTATGCTTTATCTTTCAGCATATTTACAACAGAATTAATTTCAGCCTTATATTCATAATATCCAACAGGTACATGTTACTAGTAATGAATTAATGGAGAGATGATATAATGAATACACAATAAAAAGGAGTGTATGGGAGATAGAAAAATTAAGATATAATAGGACTAAGCCTTATTTTTCAGAACCCTTAGTGAATATGATGGATGGAAATAAGAATCAGAGTAGGAATAATTTAAGAATATGTTTTGGTTATTCTAGAAATATTAGGGAATACACACATATTGTAAGTAAGTACTGGAACATCTTAACCACAGATGAACAAATAAAAAAAATGTTGAGTTTCCTTCCACAATTCCCCTTTAAAAATAAATTGTCCTTAAAGAGAAGACTCTGTATACCTAGAGAAATAAAAGCCCAACAGGATATAGCAGGAACTAGACCATGTAATAAATGTACTTGGTGCAGCTATATTACTACAGACACAGGATACAAGCATCCAGATAGGGGAGAAGTCTTTTATTTAAGGAGAAAGGCTGACTGTAATGCAAAACATGTCATTTATTTAGCTAACTGTCAAATATGTAATAAATTCTATGTGGGAAAAACTGATAGACCTCTAAAGGACAGAATAAGAGAACATATTTATCATATTAGAAAGGAAAGTAATTTTAATGCTCTGGCTAAACATATAAAAGAAACCAATATACAACATAATTTTAAATCTAGAGTACTCGGGACAGTTTTTGAGAATAAGAGAGGGGGGAATTATTAGAAGTAAGACAGAGGAGATGGAGGTAGAATGGATAGTGAGGCTCAGGGCCAATGTAGGACATGGCCTTAATGATTTTATTCCATTAAGACCTGTTCTAAAAAATAGACCCTTGCGTAGATAAGTATGTTACTTACTTATGTTAACTTTATATAGTATTAAAAAAAATTTGTATATATTTTTTACTACAAATTTAAATATATGAATACATGTATTTATTGTATAGATAAGTAACAGTTAGTATAAATATAGAAAATTAGATGTAATATGTTTTTAAGAACTAATTTAAGCTGAATGTTTTTTAGTATAAAAAGGGTGTGTTAATGATGGTAGCCATACACCTGAAGAAGCTAACTGTGAAAGCGCTTGTGTGTGCCATTAAAGCAGTCTGCCTTTGGAAAGAAGCTGGAGCCTTGTCTTTGCTTTTTATTATTATTTTTAGCTGTTCCACATATTGATGTATGAGAGCAACAACAGCCCCTAAAATTTTTTTAGTTTTGTCAGGTAAAACTTCCCCATCTGTGTACACCGGTGGTGTAAAGTTTGTGGGAAAAAACAGAGTGAAAGGTGTTTGCATAGTTCATGGTAGTGTGCTGGGCTGCTGCCTGTATAATTGGCTGATTCTGATACATTTCACATGCCAGCTATGCTAGTTCTCCTTCATTGCCTTCCTACTGCTGTTTTCCCTTCCCATTGCCTTCCTGTTTAAGCCCCGAGGCTTGCCATGCATACCCAGTGCTCTAATGTAAACAGAGCTGCTATTTCCTGTGTTTTTTTCTTTTGTATAAACCCCAGTGCACAGCATGCACACCCATTTAGGCACTGTAAACACTGATAGGCAGCCTCAGACACACACCCTTCCTTAGCTGTGCTTAGCTAAGGGCAAACATGGGCCACAGAGCTCCAATAAGATTACAGCATGCATGACACTCCTCCTTATGAGGTCATTTACCACTTATACCATGGTGTTGCTGCACCTACATGGTTGGGAGCAAGCTAACACTGAGAGGAATTCTGTGATTCGGTATCAATCCCCTCATTTACATAAAACAGAATGCTAATTTATTGTTACCACACATGCACTGAGCCTTCCCCCTTAGTAACTACTATTCCTTGGAATTGTTGTCTTATGCATGCCATTGACTATCATGGCAAAATGTTGATTTGGGTTTAAACGTTTATTTCCCACTTTTTTTCTTATTTTCAGGCCGATCCCATTTGCACACCACTGCTCTACTCTTAAATGGCCGAAATCGGCCAAAAAAAATAAAAGTTATTTTTTTATAATTTTGCAACTATTTCTCATTGGCATGCCTACTACATTGAATACATGCTTTCTTTGGAGCTGTCATGCCTCTGTTTTGTAATTTGCAAAAATGTATTCGGTTAGTAACTGAATATATTTCTGCAGGTTACACTATTCCTGCAAAGACGACTGCCTGCTTCCGGGATCGCTAATTCACCTCAGTTGTATGGTGTTCACCAGCAAATGGGGTAATTAGCATATAGCAGTGGTGTCCATGCAGGAATAGTGTAGGAGCACTTGTGCACGTCCCGGGAGCTCATTCCTGGATCACTCGTCGGCCATATTGCCTGCAGCAGCTCTTGTACTATTCCTACACTCCATGCAGAGCTTGCTGAATCCCAGGGTATATTTTTAAAATTTTTTTTTTCTGCATCAGCTTATTTACTTATTACAATATATTTCCTAGTCATTTAGAAATGATCAAATCAGAAAAATTAACATTGTTCTGCTTATTTTTTGTGGTTATATATATATATATATATATATATATATATATATATATATATATATATATATATATATATATATATATATATATATATATATAGGCTATGGGAAGAAGCAGGTATTATGTTTCCAGACATTGAAAGATATTTTCAAGTTACAGTGCACAAAGTACAGCTACTTGAAAAAAATTACAACTTTGCTTAATAAATGTAGGGAGATTTAAATTAAATAGTTATGTAATTGATATCACTAATAATTTAGAATGGGTAGTAGTTAGTGACTGTCTTCAATACAAAATTAATAACTTTACTAATTCTTAATACATAAATGACATCCTTAAAATTTTAGAATCTTATTTCACAGATATTTTTACATTAAAGGTGGCATAACATTTTAGAATCTTATTTCATAGATATTTTTACATTAAAAGGTAGCTCATGCTGATTGTGCAACTAATGTCTCATTTGTAGCACTTAACAAGAACAAGTTATTAGAACTGAAATAATATTTTTTAACTGTGTATATTATTTTCTGGGTCCAAATTAAAAACAACAGGACTTTTAATAAATTATTTTTACTTAGTAGAAAAGATGATCGGATAGATTTGCAAAGGCTTAGATTCCATATTTAAAAGTAGTTTGATTTAAACAAGCAATCTAGTTAGGGAAAGAATACCTGCATTTAATGAATATGTAAGTAAATTATTATATAATAACAGAGTGCCATTTGCATTTGATCTATATCCCATTCTTTTGAAGTATAAAGCTAAAATAGACAACCATGCTTTGGAGTTCATATTTCAAAAACATGAGAATAGATTTACAGACTTGGATAAAAACTTACAGTCTGCATCTAAAATGAAGATTTAAACTTGGGCAGTTCTCCATTTTGGAAGATTTATACTTGAGGAGTTTTTCATAAAGCTTTCTTTACTCCAGAAAAGCTAGACAAAATAGTTACATTTACTAGTAAGTCATGGTGGAAATGTAGTGTAGATAGTTATGCAGATCGGATTCATTTTATATGAATGTACTCCTTTGCATGGTTTTGGGGCATCTATTCTAGAGATTGGTCAAACTTTGTGGATAGACAAGTTTCATATTTCTAAAGCTTTGTCACTATATAATGTCTCACATTCTTTGTATTAAAAAGTATCACCACCTTTTATGGTATTTTCAAGCAACAACTAGGAAAAATATAACTAGAAAATGGTTGCAAAATGTCTTATCTATTTTCTTTGGAATTTCTTGTCCTTCTTTAGGAAGCATGTGAAAAGTGATTGAATAATTAGATTCAGTTCAAAATCAGAAACCATCATTTCTTGATTCCTTGCATAAGTTTACCTCATCATTTTCACATTTAAATCTAGACATAGATTAAACCAGCTAAGCTATAAGTTAGGTATAAATGTTAGGAGAAATACCTAGAGCATACATTGTGTATATAGTTGTTTAGGATCTTATAAGATGAATTTTGTCATAATATGATTGATTTGTTCAGTATTTATTCATATAAATTGATTATTGCGAGTTCAGAAAAAAATTCAAATGTTAAATTAATTGAGTGTGTGTATATATATATATATATATATATATATATATATATATATATATATATATATATATATATATACATTTATATATATATATATATATATATATATATATATATATATATATATATATATATATTTAATAAAATAAAGTTATAGATTAATGTCCCAAGAAAATAAATTATATCACCGCCTTAACTGCTCCCCAATATATTTGCAAGTAATTTATAGGGCTAAATGACATCATTTTAATTTTGCTCATATTGCACAGAATGGCAGGTTTTGCACATTTTACTTTCATATTCACCAGCATGTGCTTCAGCACTTCTAACCTTTCTCTTTCAGTCATTATGTTCTTATCTGAGGTTGTTAATATTTTTCCCAGCTATTTCCATGTCAGCATCTGATTCATGTAACCAAGCACTATGCATGATATACTCAGTGTATAAATTAAATATGATGAATGACAATGGAAAGCCTTGTTGCACACCATTCCCAGTCTTGTGTAAGACAGTTACTCCACATACAGTTCTAGCTGTTGCTGCTTGTTCTGCATACAGATTCCTCAAGAGATAAGTAAGGTGAACAATGGTCTTCATTTCTCTAAGAACTTGCCTCAGTTTGTGATGGTCCACACAGTTAAAGGAAAACTCCACGTTAGAACTCAAAAAAATGTTTTCCTTGTATCTTTGTTTTTTAGCTATTTTAATGCCTCAAAATCACACCAAGTGCTTATTTTACAATTTTAATGTGTTTCTGTCAAAATGGCGGATGATGGGGCCTGGCTTGGTAATGTGATCTTATTTTCTTGCTTTCCTTTCTTCCTCCCAGAATACATTTCAAGTCCTCTTTATATGACTCATGCCAGACATAAGGAAGTGGTGCTATTTTCTCATGCCATTAAAATATAATGGCAGGACTGTGAAGCACTGTCATCTAAACACACCTTCTGTAACAGAGCTGCTTCTATGTTTACCTGACTGAGCTCATTTGTGTGTCTGGCAGAACTTGTTCTATGGTATAAATAGCTGTTAGTTACTTGCAGCAAAAGAAAGCAGATAAAAAACAGTTTTGTTGGAAGAGGAGTCTTTTGTAGTCCTAACAAACTTGATAAACCCTCCCGCACACTCTCATGCTGAGGTGTGAAAACTCTCATTGCAGTAAATGAGCCTTGCTGTACATTTACAAGTGACAAGTACCATATTTCTTTGCAAATAAGACCTAACCAGAGAATAAGGCCTAGCATGGTTTTCCAAGGTGGTCATGATATAAGCCCTACCCCAAAAATAAGCCCCAGTTAAGATCATCAACAACACACGAAGGACGTATTGAATTATAAAATAATATTATTGGCACCCATTGACTGAGGTTATCATACTCTACTCACCATTTTCGAACCATTCGGATACCCAACGTCTTCTCTTTGCAGAAAGTCATAAGATTCTTTCCCTGGGAGTCCTCCACAATTCTTACTGTAACCCTAATCATCCCTCACACTTGACGGTTGAGATCCTTGGCCCATAAACACTGGCAGGTATACTTTGATCGGTCAAAGTACAGCAATGCACATAAAGCGTGTGCACTTGATAACGAATGGCTGTGATTGTGTCTTCTTAACTGTTGCCATTTTGTGTCGTTACTCCAGTCTCGTAAGTCTTCAATTACCCCCCCCCCAACAAGATGAGTGAAAAAAGAAAGAGCTATTCCATCAAGTACAAGAAAGGAATTGTGGAGGACTCCCGGGGAAAGAATCTGATGGCTTTCTGCAAAGAGAAGTTAGATCTCTGAATGGTCCGAAAATGGCGTGCAGCGTACAATAACTTCAGTCAACAGGCCGACGAGGGAAATGCGAAGACGTGGATCAGGTCGGCAATTATTATTTTCTGAGCTGGAAGACATCATGGATGGATTGCTAACAGGAGAGCAAAGGTTTTTGTTGTGCACAGGGCTGATATTCAAGCATTTGCCCTTGCAATGGCACCACAGTAATGAATATCCCCAGAAGAATTCAAAGCATCACAACATTGGCTGGATGGCTTCCTTCAGCGATATGAACTGTCTTTAAGAAGATCAAAAACACTGTTCAAGCTGGAAGATACTAAAGTTATTAAACATGCACTTGCATTCAAGTCCTTTGTTGATGGCTTCGACTTTTCTAAATATCAACTCTCCATCATGATTGCTATGGATGAAACTGCAGTGTTTATGGGTCGAGGATCTCAAACAACAATTGATCAGAGGGGTGCCTCGTCAATCTACATTCCCTATACTGGTTACAAGAGTGCACGTGTTACCTGTATTTTGGCAATTCATCTAGATGGAAAGAAAACCCCACCTCTAATCATTAGTAAGGGCAAGAAAGATAAGATTGAACATGTTTCAGGCATTTACATTCTTGAAACTGAAAAAGCCTGGTACACACAAGAAGTTATAAGAAAGTGGGTCGATGTAATGCTGCCACTTGTTTTGCAAAGTAACAAAAGAGGTCTGCTTGTCTGGGATTCAGCCAGCATTCACCATGCTAAAGACATGAAGAAATTCCTTGCACGGAGAAGAATATATCAAATAATGATTCCCTCAGGAATGACTGCCTATCTCCACACTCTTGATATTGCCATAAACAAGCCATTCAAGGACCATTTGTGCATAGAACTCAATGACTACATTGAAAATAGAATGGAGAGAAATCAGCATGGAAACTTTGTGAAGCCTAGCCTGCAAGAAGTTGTGACTTGGGTGAAAAATTCATGGGATAAAATCACTGACAGCTGTGTTGCCAATGCACTATGCAGTGCTCATTTAAGGAGAGCTCTAGTGCTAGGCATGACAGATTGGAGCCAATGGTTCAACAGGAAATGGAGTCAAAAGAAATTCAGGCCAGAATTTGGGGGTTGGAGACTTATGACAATGTTCCAGAAGAAGATGACATGACTGTATTTGAATAACTTTTCCATTAGCAGAGCAACAGAATGGATTCCTTCTGCTTTCAGTTTTATTCCCCTCCTCCAATGCGCATGTATTGAGATTTTTCTGCACTTTCTGTTAAGAAAGAAATATTGCACTGTGAAAGCCAAGGTGCAGATATTCTGAAGTTGAAATGTTTGTTGCATTGTTTATGTAGAATTCTCACACAACTGTTTATGCGTTACTTAGAACTGTTGCCCAATAACAGAAAAGTACCAAATAAATGTCAGTTTGTGTACATGAATAAATGTCGATTTTTGTACATGAATAAATGTTGATTTGTGTACATGAATAAATATTGATTTTTGTACATGAATAAATGAATAAATGTAGATTGTTGTATGGGGGGCAAATAAGGCATCTCCTGATAATAAGCCCTAATGAGTATTTCAGCAGGGAAAGAGTACAAGACCCAGTCTTATTTTTGGGGAAATAAGGTAGTAGGACTCTAAGCTTAGTCTGTCTGCTAATTCCCAATGTCTTCAGTGGGAGGATTTTTCTCTCTCACTAATGATTGCAAACTTTAAATGTGCTTTACTTGTTCCTCAATTATTTCTGTCATGTTCCCCCTCCTTTTTTCTATTTCATATTTATTTATATTTTGGTAACCAGGAAAGTGAACTGGTCCCAGGACACTTTCCAGCCACAACTTAGGCTACACTGGCAAAGATAATAACAATTATTAAATGCACTTATCAATACAGAGAAAAAAATACTGACATAAAAACATTGACCAAGATTGCATGTGCAACACATAGCCAATGTGTGACAGTGACCAAGTAAATCATTGAGCAACATTTACTACGTTTACATTAATAATGCTTAACTATACTATGTTATTTATTATAAATAATTCATTGTATGCACACATATTGGACACACACACACACACACAAATATATATATATATATATATAGTGTGTGTATGTATTTCTGTATATGTATATACAGTATATACTCCAACAGATACACACACACACACCGGACACACACACAATAAAAATCCAAGTAACACACAAAAAAGCATATACTTCTGGTTTCTGTGTGGCAGTATAGTCCAAACAAACCTAACCTTAAGAGATTATTATGCAATCCTAAGAATGTTAAGAAAGAGGAAGATATACAACACAAATCAGTGTATATATGTTGAATACATCCAAGCATGTTTTAAATTTAGCACTAAAACAGATTGTAGTAGTAAGGATGTACCTAGCTAGCTGTGAAGCATGTCCTAACAGGTCATTGAGGGAATGCGTCAGAGAACACATTTATCATATTAGAATAGGGTCTGACTTTAATGCATTAGCGAAACACTGTAAGGACCTGGGTTCAATCCATAAATTTAGGTTTCGTGTCATACAAAAAATTTTTGTTAATCCGAGGGGGGGAGATGTCATCAATTTTACCTTAGAATGTGAACTTAAATGGATTATCAGATGCGAAGCAGATCATGCACCTGGATTGAATGACAAAACACAAATTAAGCCCATTTTAAGCAGGTTGACCCCTTTATATACATGTTTCATGTTTAGATTTCATTTAGGAATCATAGAAGTTCATAGTTCAATGCCCACCTTTAGATACTAACGTTAGGGATATGTGTATGTTCTTATTTGTGGCATATATATATATATATATATATATATATATATATAGTGTGTGTATGTGTTTCTGTATATGTATATACAGTACATGTGTACAAAAGTGTGTGTGTGTGTGTGTGTGTGTGTGTGTGTGTGTGTGTGTGTGTGTGTGTGTGTGTGTGTGTATGAATTTAAACAGTGTTAAGTACTTCTGATTTCTTTTTCTTAGTGCTCTTAATGCAAGGGCACATAGTAAATGTATGTTAAATTAAATTCAGCTGTATATTATGGTTGCACTCTGACAACGTAAGGACTGATTCTGAGTCAGTAGGAATCTCTTACAATGGATCTGCATGTACTAGATATGCATCGCCCTCAGGAAGGATGTCACAGAAAGCTAAAATACATTTTTTATGAACAGTATCAGTGCACCTAGTTGATAGGGTTGCCACCCGACTCTTTCTGCAATTCTGGCCTGTGTTTGTTTGTGTGTGTGGGGTGGCTTGAAAATGGTAAATGCATTTATACTTTACAAGACAAAATATTTACTGACTTTTCTCTAAATGTCACAGAAATCTTTAACACATAAAGTATTATAAATAACATTTAAAGCTTAGCATTTCAATACTGTATTGCTGCTTATGTACATTTTTTAGAAGAGTTGAAAATTATCTTTAAACCCCTGACTGATCTAATTGCTTTGTTTTGCTATAAAAGAGGAATGTTAAGTTCTCCTCCCCTCTGCAATAAAAACAGTGGAAAAAATTCCACAGTTTTCTGTCTTTTTTTATATTAGCTGCTGTGTTCCTGACATCAGCAGGATTAATTGCCCATCTAAGACTGACAGCAGTACCTGACAGGATAAACTACAGATGTAACTGTCCCCCGGATTCTCAAAAGCTTGCATGGCATGCATGATTAGTGTTAGATGAAATTTTGCCAGTATGGTGGCCGAACGATCCACGTATGTGCACGTCTGACGTGCACGACTGCTGTAGCACTAGTGCTGCACGTCCCCAGCCCCCGTATGCAAATCACCACATTTGCAGGTAAAAACCATAAAAATGAGGTAAATTTGCCATCCAGGAAGTAGGAATCAGGGTTTGCAAGACTAGCATAATATGCAGAAATGTACTTGGTTAGTAACCGAGTACGGCACTGCAAACTGCAAAACAGAGCTATGACAACTCCAAATAAAAGCTGCATAGCAGAAGGCCAGTGGCATTTCAAACAATGCCATATGTACAAAATACAACTTTTATGATATGTCCGCAGATCACGTCCGTTGAAGCATAGGGAAGCAGCGTGTAAATAGGACCGGTGGGGAAATAAGAAAATAAACCTAAAAACAACAGTCTAACTAAAATCAGTATTCCGCCATGCAAGTCAATGGCAGGCAAAAGACAACCTGGCCAGTGAGTAGTGGTTGCTAAGGGGGGAGGCACAGTGTGACACATGTAACTAAGCATTAGCAGGCAATTCTATGCAAATGAGGGGAAGGATAGTGAATCCCGATTTTCCCCAGCATGTGAGGCAGGTCCGAACAGTGTATGAGTATGGATAGCTGAGTGCAAGACTAGGAGGTAGGTAACATCATGTGTGGGAGTGTCAGGCATACTGTTAGTGGATTGGAGCCCTGTGGCTTGGGGTTGCATCCAGCTTAGCACAGCAAAGCCAGGAGGTGTGTCTAAACCTGCCCAGCACATACGACACAGTGTAAGCGGGTGTACGCGCCACACAATGTGATCTCCAGGAAGATAAAGGAAGTGAACCCAGGAAATAATAGCAGTGTGCACATTGCAGTACACCAGTTGCACGATGTGCCCCTGGGATGAATCAGAAGGGCAATGGGAAGGGAAAGCAGCAGTATGAAGTTAATCATGGGATACTAGGTTCGCTGCCAGGTGAAATGGATCAGAACCAGCCAATTACGCCACTATAAACTATGCAAACACCCACATCCTACACCACTGGTGTAAACAAGCGGGGAACTTTTAACAGTCACAACAGCAAAATGTTAGGGGCTGCAATAGCTTTCATGCAACTTGTGGAAGAGGCTGAGGGTGGCGATGATGGAAATGCTGCTGACCAACCCACAGTGAGGAGATGGTGAAGAGTGTACAGACCCAGGGTCACCTACCAAGGGCTACATGAGCTGGAAATAGTGGAGTGATATAGGGTTGACAGGGACCTCCTACAGCAAATTGTTGAGCTGTGCCGGCCACGCCTGACACACAGAACTAACAGAGGGGAACCCATCCCAGTGGAAATTAAGGTATGTGTAGGCCTAAGAATACTAGCTACAGGTACCTTCCAAAGGCCAACTGGGGATATGATGGGGATCTCACAGACATCAGCATCCAGGGTACTCCACCAGTTCCTGGATGCCATGGCAGCACATGTCAGTGAGCAACCCGTGAGGTGTTGGCCAGCAGTATGCGTCTCTTCCACCAAATAGCAGAATACCCTGAGGTAGTGGATGTAATAGACTGCACGCACATATGCATCAAAGCACCACCCAGTGAGCAGGATAGGGTTTACATCCACCGCAAGGGCTTCTCCTCCATCAACTGCCAGGTCTTGTGCGATGCCCAGGGCATAATACTGAACGTGTGTGCTGGCTGCCCTGGAAATTATCTCAATTCCCACATCTGGCATCTGACGCAGATGGATCAGAAATTTGACAATGGGGACATCCCACATGGTCACCTATTGGGGGATGATGGATACGCACTGGAGCAGTGGCTGATGACACCCATCAGAAATGCACACACACCCGAACAAGAACTCCATAATGAGGCACACACACAAACAAGAATCATAATAGAGCGTGTGTTTGGGATGCTCAAGTCATGATTCTGGTGCTTGGACACATCCATTGGAGCCTTGCAGCACTCACCATCTACATGTACTCAATTTGTCCTTGTATGTGCCATGCTACACAATATGATCCTGCGGAAACAGCTGCAGCAGGAGCAGCAAGGGGCAGGGCCATATAGCCTTCCTCCAATGCCAAGGCCTGCACAGGCACAGAGTGACTTGGAGGAGGAACAACCTCAGCCTGCCCCAGTAGGCAGAAGGAGGTGGGCCCAGTATGCTCTGGCCCTAGAAAAGAGGCAACACATAGCACATACACTAACATGGGAGGAACCCAGGGAATAGCATCTCTCTCTGACTCTCACATACAGTAAAAGGGATGCCAAACATTACACTACCTGTGCCTAACCATGCGTAGGCAGTGTACTACATGCACCTGACAATAGGCAGCCCTGCAGTGCCACCCGCAATACTGGGACACCCACAGGATAAGGGACTCACACATGCCAGTCAGGAGGGGGGGGTCACATACCCAACAACAGTCACAGCCAGCAGGACAGGTGTAGACAACCACAAACAAATGCTGTACTATGGCCTCTGAATGAGGGGTATGGCTGACCCCCATCCAGGCCTACATGGACAGACCACAGCGGTCCAGATAGTGGGATGTCAGTTGTGACAGTTAGGAAGTCTGAAACCAATGTGTATGCAATCAAAAGATAGAAATGGAAGTACACCGGTATGGCATAGCCAGCATGATGGGTAAGACCACTGACAGAATCAGACTACAGGACATACCAGTACAGTCCTAGCAAATGTGTACAACTCTCAGGTGTGCCCCCTCACCTCTCATAGAAATACAGTAACAGTCAGGTGTGCCCCCCTCCCACCTCCTGTTTAGAAACATAGAAATAGTCAGGTGTACCCCCCCCACTATGCAGACATGTTGCAACAGTCAATGCCAAGTGATCAGTGGATACCCTGCAGACACAGCATGCTACCTGTTGGTGTACAACACAAAGGTCAGCTGTGCAGTACAAACCACCGGACATGCTCCACACATGCATAACATACGGCCTTACTAGGCATGCTCACACACTTAGAATAATGAAGGCAATGTCAATCATCAACATACTGAAAGGTCATACTGGGCATACTCACACATGTAAACACATGAAGGCCATGTATGCAAACACCAGTGGACCAGACATATCCAGCGGTTGCAATAGTAATTGCAGACACGTCAGTATGCACCACTCATGCTTTGCATACAAAGTGGATAGGAATACAAACATATATGTAAGGACAACACACCATAATATGCCAAAGGTAGATGGATATAGATGTGTGGAAGAGGCTGACCGTGACAAGGAGCCATCCAAGCCTGCCCTACCGAGCACTCAGCCAAAGGGCCCCAAACACATCAGTTGCAGATGTCACACAATGCAGTTACTAGCGATCAGTACCTGTCAGCACCACAGACTATGTGGTCCACGTGCCAGCTGTGCAACATTGCTGTACAAGGACATAGTCAGCTAGTGGCCCTAGACACGCACCTGTGACATATGATCCCATGTGTGGGCACCTGTGGCGTGTCACCACTACATGAATGGTGTATGGGCCATGCACACACTGGCCACCCCATAGCGATACCCTGACAATCCTGCTGAGGTTATCCAATGTGTAATACACCTTTGGGAGACTTGTAGACCAATAATCTCTGTGGTGCATCCCATAACTGTGTACTGCTGTAGTGTGATAGACTAGTTAGGTAGGAGTTCTAACCCCAGCCATGGCAACTGTGTGTGTGTGAGTGTGTGTCATTGTTTGTGTGTGTCAGTCTCTCACTGACTGGGTAGAGGGAAATGCTTTTAGGTTACTCACACCCCTTACATTTCCCATACCCAACTTTGGCAAGGCTGCTGATGTCAACTTCCTAGAAATATTCACCTGAGAGAGCTGTAGCCCAGTAATCTCCATAGCGCATGCTATAACTGCGTACTGCTGTAGTATGATAATGTAGTTAGATAAGAGGTCAAACCCCAGATGTAGCAACTGTGCTTGTGTGAGTCTATGTATGTGTGTCTGTCTGATATTGACTGTGTGTAGACATGCTTTTTTGAGGCACACACACCTTTACAAGTCGAATACCCTCCTTTAGCAAGGCTACTGATGACACACAACTTGAAATACACCTCTGGGACAATCGTAACCAAGTAATCTCCGCAGTACGTCCTGTAACATCATATGACCATAGTGTGATTAAGGAGTTAGTTGGGAGTTCTTGCCCCTAACCTGCTGACTGTGTGTGTATGCGTACATGTCCAACTGTGTAGAGAGCAATGCCTTTAGATAACCAACACGGCTGCTGATGTCACTCATCTAGAAATACTCCCCTGGGAAAGCTGTAGCGCTTGCTGTAATTACATACTACTGTAGTGTGATAATGCAGTTAGTTAGGAGGTCGAGCTCAAAACATGGCAACTGTGCATGTGTGAGTCTGTGTGTGTGTATGTGTGCATGTCTGTCTGTCACTGACTGTGTAGAGAGCAATGCTTTTTAGGCTACTCACACCCCTTACAAGTCGAATACCCTCCTTTGGCAAGATTGCTGATGTCACGCAATTTGAAGTACACCTCTGGGACAATCATAGCCAAGTAATCTCCGTAGCATGTCTCGTAACATCGTATGGCCATAGTGTGATTAAGGAGATAGTTGGGAGTTTTAGCCCCCGATCTGCCAACTGTGTATGTATGCGTGCATGTCCGACTGTGTAAAGAGAAATGCTTTTAGGTAACTCACACCCAGTACATTTCACATACCCACCTTTGGCAAGGCAGCTGAAGTCACCCACCTAGAAATACTCCCATGGGAGAGCTGTAGGCCAGTAATCTCCATAGTGCATGCTGTAACTGCATACTGCTGTAGTGTGATAATGTAGTTAGGTAGGAGGTCAAACCCCAGACGTGGCAACTGTGCATGTCTGTCTGTATGTGCGTGTCTGTCTGTCACTGACTGTGCAGAGAGCAATGCTTTCTAGGCTACTCACACCCATTACAAGTTGAATACCCTCCTTTGGCAAGGTTGCTGATGTCACGTAACTTGAAGTACACCTCTAGTACGATTGTAGCCGAGTTATCTCATTAGCACATCCCATAACATCATATGGCCATAAAGTGATTAAGGAGTTAATTGGGAGTTCTAGCCCCCGACATGCTGACTATCTGTGCATGTCCGACGGTGTAGAGAGCAATGCTTTTAGGTAACACACACCCTGTACATTTCACATACCCAACTTTGGCAAGGCTGCTGATGTCACCCACCTAGAAATACTCACCTGGGAGAGCTGTAGCCCAGTAATCTCTGTAGTGTATGCTGTAATGGTGTACTGCTGTAGTGTGAATTAGATGCGTGTTTGGGTTCCATCCCCACACATGGCAGTTCCAGATGTATTGTGTTTGTCACTGTCTGTGTAGGGAGCAATGCATTTTAGGCTAGTCTATCACAGTCATTTCAAAACCCTACTTTGGCAATCCTGCTGACGTCAGTCAGTGTGAAATATACTTATGGGCAAGGACTACCCCAGTAATATCCGTGGTGCTTACTATAACTGCATAGTGCTGTAGTGTCATACACTAGTTAGGTAGTGGTTCTACTCCCAAACATGACAGGTGAGTGTGTGGGAGTCTTTGTAACCTGTATCCTGTGTACAGGTGGTTGTGACTGTGTGGCCAATGTGGAGCGAGTTTTGCATTTTCCTATATGGTGGCCATACCATATATCACAATGTCCACTGTACAGAGATAACACATGTGATATGGCTGAGAGGCCGGGGTGCAGAGCTATACCCAGACATGTGACATCAAGGCCAGGCAATTACAGTTAGCAACCCCAGTATTACTCAGAGCACACTCTTACCCCTTGTGTCATACACACACATGCCTAGGTAACAGACAATATGTGAGTAGTACACTGCACATTGGCCACCAATAGTAACTATTTAGTGACAGAGGTGGGCCACAGAGGGCATGACACCCAGCCCATCTGTCCAATATGCACATACGTGCAGACAGTGCACCTCCCCCATGTTCTTCAATGGACATCTGTACCACCTGTGGTGCCATCACATGTGACCCACAATGGACATACCATGCCTGACAACATGCCCATATGGACAGATGCCACTGACACCAAGGAATGCTGATAGCATGCACACCATGTAGGTGCAGGGTAAAGCTGCTGGCCATTACCAGCCCCCACCACAGGTGGGCAGGACTGGCACATCTGATGATAATCTGTGTTCGCAACATGGGCCGGACACCCCGGGTACAGTTCCACATGTCACTGTACATGCATGTGGGAGGGGTGCACATCCCAGACTCAGTCCATGTCATGGAAGAAGGAACACAGACATGACAAGCGATGCACAACAATGCCCACACACAGCAGTCACACAGGTGACCAGATGGTGGATACAATACCTGCCTGTGTGGGCAAATGCAGGCACTACATCCCTGAGCCACAATGCAGACCATCATCATGTGGCCTGATGCCAAGGTACACCCATTGCCTAGCCGTGGACAGCCATCTGCCGCAGTCAAACACCACACACCTGTGCAGACATGCACACATGCATGTCAGTAGTGGCACCCTGTGTGTTTGTGTGTGTGTTGCATGCTGCAGATGTTCACATCCACACTCCCTACAACCCCATGGGCATACTGCAGCAGGCTGTATGATATCAGACACCTTCCCAAACCCTTCGCCCGTACAGCCCCTGTATGACCTGTGTGGTGCATGGGATACCTGCACAGTGATGTGATGTGGCAATCCCACAACTAATGAGTTGTACACCTGGTCCTGCTACATGTGTCAATGTGTGTGTGTCCTTGTGAGAGTGCGACTGTGTTGATGCTGGCACCTGTTCATGCCAACAGGCATGTGTATGTCACCTACCATATAGCTACTGTATCCCTGTTGCAGATGTCACTCCCCATCACATATATGTTCTGAGTGCTCCACAACAGGTAACCCATGTGGTGCATACAATAATTGCAGCAGACTGCTCTAGCACTACATAGTCATCAGGGTTTGATACCCTGTGCTGCTAGGTGTGTGACACAACCATGCCTCAGTTTTATCCTCCAACCCCTCCCTGACAAGTATTAGACTCTGACTTGCATCCCTCACCCCCTCTCAGGTGGACATGGAGACCTACACCTGCCTTGCTTAGGCAGCAGCATGTGTAATGTAGATAATGTTCATGATCAGCTGATGGCCTCTGCATGAATCGCAGCCCTCCCCTAGCTGATTGCATGTGAAACAGCTGTGGTAACATCCCCATTGCCAATTGTATGGAAACACACTCCAATACCCAGGAACATCATGGTGGTGTTTGCCCTTGTTACCCACTGTGAGCAGGAACTAGATCTGGTGTGTTCCAAACAGCATCCCGGATGGATTACGGTGTACCTCTAACAACATACACTGTGGAAACAGTGCATCAAATGGGAGGTGGATGTGCCTGACCTGACTACAGCCTGTAGATGCCGCTATACCGCATTTGGAGTAATGTTGCTTTCACAGTATTTCTGTGGATATGACTGATGTACATGTCTCAATACCTGCCATGTCAGTTCCATGTTTATGGGGAATCACCATCTGTAGGCCCATCTGCAGCCTGGGCAGTGTTGTGTCCATGCTTGCATGTGCCACCCATGGAACATCTAGCTGTCGACTGCTGAAGGTCGTGTAAGGATTGCAGTCAGTAAATGGAGAAAGCTGTGGTTGTGACAGACTTCAAATCCCTCAAAGGACATATGTTGCAACAACCCTGTAACAACAGTAAATGTATGTGGTCATCACAGCAGCATGTCAACATTGGTCCTATGTATGTGCTCCCAGCCACACTTCTGTTAACCTTTGTACATATGTCGTGCATGAAGTGGTGCATATGTGCTGTACACCATACTTTGTGGCATCATATCTGAGAACAAGCCATGGATATATCTGACTGCTACACAAGTTATGTACAGTAGGGGTTATATTCCATTACATTACCTGCACATTCTGATGATGTCCATACAGTACTGAAGTCTGTGTACCTGTGGTGAATGTCGACAGTGTGTATAGTGTTGATATGTACCTTAGCCTGTGTACAGACTGTGGTAGATGACATTGTTCTAGTTCCCCTACTTGCAGATGTTACATGCTGTCCCACTCTATGGTATGTAGTGGTGTACATGTTTGTAGGGCCATAAATACGTGTCCCATACCACAGACACCCACCAGACCAAACTGTGTAGCAGGCCAGTATATGTAGGGAAGTCTGCAGGAGGGGGGGTGCCCTTGGGTTAAGGTTTGGTTTTTTTTTTAACACAGGTATTTGTTTTGAGTCTCAAAATGGACAATTGGCTAGGCTTAAATGGCTAGGCAAGGGCAGTTAGTATAGTATGAACTTATGTTGGGAGGTATGGGTAGGGTAAGGTGTTTGTTTTTACAAACACAAGGCGCAGGGTTTGAGTCTCACAAGGGATAATTGGCTAGGCTTGAAATGGCTCGCAAGGGCAGTTAGCTTAGTACTAATCTATGAACCTATGAACCTATGAGTGGCACATATGAGGATGGTGTCAAACACATAGTCCATATACTGTCATAACATTCTAGCTAACCATATGTGGCTGTGTTTACAGTGGTTGTGGAGATGCACTGTCACACAGGTGTATCCTACCCTGTGCTGTGACATGACTGTGGAGCCTGCTGTATATGCAGGTACATGTGCATTACCCCTTGGAAGATGTAGGCCAGTGTTGAGCCAGTATGCCTGCACTCTGCACAGTGCATTGTGACATGCCTAGCAGCTGAGTGTAGCTACCCAGTAGGATGTCATGTGCAGATACTAGCCAGATGTTCTGCTGTTGGGTCTCCCCTAACAGTCATGTATGTCAGACAGGGCAGTGGGATGCAGTGCAGATGTATGTCAATACCTATTGTGTGGTATGTGGCCATGGCACCCCTGTACCAGTGGTCATACCATTACAGGCCAGGCATGGGTGTGTGAATGCATGACCTATGGTGGACATTATATACCTGTTGTCATGTGTTATACCCATCTACATGGCTATCCACATCCATATTGTGAGGCATGGTACACATGTGTAGCACTAACGGCATATGTGTATACCTCTGGAATGTGCAGACTGTGTCAGACCCCCACATATACTGGCCAATATCTCTGTTGCAGTCCACAGTGGCATTACATGCTAGCAGCAGTACTGTACACTGATGTCCTTTGGATGTTGTTCAGTAACCAATGGCACACATGTTATGAGCAGATGTGACCTGCCACACACACCATGTCTGTGAAGACAATCCCAATGACAGTAGCAATAGCCTACTAGTATACCTGCTAGAGATACCTGACATCCTCTGCAACTACGACATTGGGAACATACGGGCTGGGGTGGCCTACACTTCATGTCCAGGAACTATGGTGGGAATTTATGTACATTTACATATCCAGATAGCCAGATATATGAATACACATGTGTACTACACCCATTTAACACTGTCATGGCAACCAACCACTATTGATCCCCACATCATGTGTGCGTGTTCCCATTCCATCTCCTGTGTGATGGGCATTCGTCCCGTGTGTGGGCAGCAGTGCTACCAACAGCATATAGCAATACCCCATACAGGAGAAGCAGCACACTCAGGGCAGCCACATATTCATCGAAAGATCAGGACGTACAGACAGATTGCAAGTGGAGTTGTGTTATGCATTGTACAGTACTGGTGCTACAGGATGTGGGTGTACATACTAGTTTGCCATGGAATGCAGTCTGTCTGCATAGCACACAACTGTGGGCCTACACTCATTTTGTCCAGAGCTGTGCCTATCACATCTTGTCTGTCCACCACACAGGTTTTGTGTCAGACAATACACTGGCAGTGTGTGTTTTGTATGTTACTGGTACATGGCTACATCCATGGCTGTCCATACCAACAATTCCCTGACTAAGGGTATGTTACGGACTATCGTGTTACACCTGCACCTTGCGTAGTGTATGGAAATAGTTGTCCACATATGTGCCTGTATTCCAGCCTCTGTCCATCACCTACATACCAAGCTGTGTTCATATGTCATGTTGTTGGTGGTTAATCCATAGTGGGCTGGTAGTATAACACACTGCCATGTCTGCCATCAGTCCACTGCCATTGTAACCCCCACACATATGGTGGTGCTGGGGCTATATATGTGTGTGTGCCACCTACACAATACATGTGCACCCTCATGCACTGCAGAGCCCAGTGTATGTAACAGTGGCATATGGTCTTGCATAATTGAGTCCGGGGGGGAGCACCAAAAAAGACACAGGCTGATGCAAAATGTGGGGTTATCAGGGCTGAGCTGCCTTAAGGTATCTGGATGTACAGTACCACATACTTCACCTATATACACATTACTGTTATGGATCTGGGTACTGCCATACAAACTGTTCTGTGGGTTGGTGTGCACATGATGGTGTCAGTTATGCCAAGTTATGTATCAGTTACAATCCATGTGGTCATAAGATGTCCATACCACCTACTGTGTTTGTACAGTGTGTAGATAGAGGCTGTTGAACTACACACCTGGAGTACATACTGTTGATTGTTGGGTATCCTGTGGCCCAGTGTGTCTTTCGTATTGTACAATGTGAATGGCTTGGCCTGGACAGCAGCAGCTGTGAACCTTTCCAACCTAGTGTATAAGTGTTACTGGTCCACTGTAGCATCACTCCATTGATATAGTTGTCAGTGTCTGAACAGCTATATGGCATGGCATGTAGAACTGTAATAGTACATGATGACAGGTTACCATGTCAGCAAACCTGTGGGTGTTGTTTCGCCTATGACCTCTCTGTGGGTGCATGCTACAGGCAACGATTGTCATTTGTATGGGTGGCACATACAGTGTCCAGTCATTCAGGGGTCAACTGTAGGCATAATGGCTGTTCCATATTGTGTGCACCTACCACTTATGTTTCGTACTGTACATATAACTGCATGTATATGTGTAGTCACATGTATATGTACATCTATATATATATATATATATATATATATATATATATATATATATATATATATCTATATATGTATAATCATGTATATGTATACCTGTATGTATCTGCATATATGTGTCTGTGTATCTGAAGCCTGGTAATGTTGATGGCATCCACATAATACATTCTCCATGGGAGCCAGAAAGTACTGCATGATATCTTACCAATAACAGCCTGACATCATGCAGCTGGGATGTAGTACAGGTAACATCATGTGCCCATGTTGTCACTGGCCCTGGTTATGGGATTGCCAATTCTTGGTAGTGTATTGCAGGGAGGACGTGTTTGGCTGGGGGGGGATACCTATTCATATGACCTGTATAGTGTGTGGTGCCTCTCAACCTCATTAACATAACATTTAGCCTGTTACACTCCACTACCTAACAGCTACATGTGCCTTCCAGTACCAGCACAACAGTGTTGCACCAATGGGTTGGTAGGCATGGGAATCCCATTGAGGTCTGCCATGCGTGTGCATATGTGCATATGTGCATGTCTGTAGGGTACACCGGTCCAAGTCCACATACTTCTATTACAATACACATTGCCACACAGTAGTACTGATATTGTTGTTGTCGCCCATAGGTATGGCAATGCAATGCAACACCCTATTATGCCTGCGGTGTGTGCATCACATGCATATCCCTGTGGTACCACTGTTGTGATATGCAATAGGTTGTTTTTGCGTTGTGGCCACTGTGTGATAGTGGGTATATCAGAGTATCTAGATAGATTCTAGTGTGGACAATACCCAGTGGGGTATGTGGGTGCTGTGTACACTGTCTTTGCACCATGGTACACCTAGTATATGGCCCATGTACCACTCTCAGGTGGCCAATGTCACCATCACCCATACAGGTAACAGTAAACATGATATGCCCAGTTACACATGTGCTGTGTGCAGCCTACCTGTAACACATTGGACACATGGACTAGTTAGTTATCAACTATACAACCAGGTCTCTAAGATATGTGTCTACCTGTTATGTGTTGGTCAATGTGTATATGATGGTATGACACACTATGTATTCACAATATACAAACATTACTTCCCCTATTATTATACTGTACGTGTCTGCAGATGGTCTGCATGTAGCACATGACCTCGTACACACCTCACCCTACAGATGGTGTCGTGTGTGCAATGACAGCCACACAGTTCAGTAGCACTACATACCTGGGTTGGGGTTTAGACACAGTGTCGCCAAGTCAGGATGTGTGTGTATGTGGATGGGTTGACATAAGGGTGCAGCTCATACCTGTACCAGCAGGCCACTGGTCACATTTGCACGGCCAATAGCTGTTATACATACCTGTGGCATGTGTGCAACTGTACATCACATATGTCACGGCCATGGTGTCACCACACTAACATACCCCTGTGGAATATGACTGTGGACCATACTCCTGCTGACACATGTATGCCTACAGCACAAATGGATGAGAGTATGGGGATATCAGTTGGTGTTACCAACAGCTGGGATGCATCCTAGCTACATGGCTACACTACCTGACGTGTATGCAGTACACATTACCCCTGACTACATTCTACACTGCAATACATTGCGGCACTCTGTCACAGTCACAGTGTGCATCAGAACCATGTTAGCCTGTTCCTGCATCGATGTTAGGGATGGCAGGGATGTGGCACAGGTATCATCATATGCACAGGGTATGTGACTGTCATCCTAGCTGCATGGCTACACTACCTGACATGTATGCAGTACACATTACCCCAACTACATTCTACACTGCAGTACATTGTGGCACTCTGTCACAGTCACCGTGTGCATCAAAACCATGTTAGCCTGTCCCTGTGTCGATGTTATGGATGACAGAGATGTGGCGCAGGTATCATCATATGCACAGGGTGTGATGCAGGTGTGCCAGAGGCCAAGGGTGGTCCAAACATGTGTCAACATGTGTGTGGGTGAGGGGTGTGGTTCCTTGATTGGGGTGTGGTGATGTGGTATGTGCCAGTATGGGGACACCCTAGGTGTGGTTGCATACTGTGTGGATATGCATGCACACAGTTCCGCCATCTGGCTGCCCCACACCAGGTAATGTAGGACAGCTGCAGACCATACCTGGCAGGGTGTTCAGTTCAGTGCCTCCGGTCATGGACACACCGACTGTGCCAGCCAGAGGTTCCATGGGCACATGCAGGTACAGACCTTGAGGTGCTACTCTCCCCTGATGATGACATATGTCTGCTGGAACCATGTCCCACCTGGGACTGGCCAGGGCCATGTGCATGTGGCCTGCTGTGGAGTGGTGTGGACAGCAGCCCCTGTGGTGTGCTGGGACTGGTCCTGCCACTACAGGATGGCTGTGCATCCTGGCACATCCACGTTGACTGCCAGCTGCTGGTGTCTCTGGCTTACATCCACATGGACATTGCACCACTCCCACCACATGTTCTAGCACAGACCTACCATGGTCAAGGAGGCCAACCATCTCACCCCGCCATCTATCCATGACCTCAGTATATTCAGGGAAGGCAACAGCGAGTTCATGGAGGTTGCCACTTACAGCTGCAAAAGTAGACCTCTGCAGCCTCAGGACCTGTCTGGAGTGCATTTCCATACATGCCTGTGCCTCCATTACAGCCTGAAACATGCTCCTGGTGACACCAGTTGTGGCTTCTCTGCCAGGGGCAGGATGACCTGCGATCCTCCCATGAGCACCATGGCACATCTGCTGATGTGGTGGCCTTCTGGATATCTGGCTATGCTGACTGTGACCCAACACAGTTGGCATGGACACAACACTTTCCTGGCCATTGCCACCAAGCTGCTATGGCCACATGTGATGGGGTTTGTAGGAACACTGTAACTGTGTGTGGGCTTGGGGTAGCTAGGAGGGTGGTGACACACGTTGGCACAGTATTGGCCTTTGACAACCCCACTTGTACCTCACCTGTACCTTCATCATCATCTGTGTCTTTAGGGACACCGACCTCAGTATGCGAGCAGGAGGGATCCTGACCCACTTCGCCACCTGTGGGGGAAAAAAATACACACATTTAGACCTGCACAGCAGTGCATAACAGTACACACACTCACACGCACTCACACTGACAGCCACCTTACAACTTCACCTTCCCTGTGTTTGCAGACAGTCCCACAGTCAGTTACATATGTTCCCCTTCCTGCATATCATCCCTCCCCATGCCTACACATATGGTTAACACACCTGACCTGTTACTCCATCGCCTCCCTGACCTGGGTGGAGTAGGTTGTACATGGCCTCCCAGCTGTCACCCTGTATTACCCTGTGTATGGGCAGTAATGGTGTACGAGGCCCCTATATGGTTGGGGCTGCTACATTCACTACATATGTCACACACCAGAGCCTCATACTACAGTCTTGCTCAGTCCATGCCACATCTGCTGCACAAGTGACCCATCATGCGGATGACAGTACTACCTGAGTACACTCACTGATGTGCTGTGGTAATTCCCCATTGCATTTGTAGTGCTGCATATGTGGGTAGCCAGTTACCTATCTGCTGCTGGCAATATGATGTGTATACCTGGTATGTCCTGCACCTCCCAATGCATACTCCATGTTACAGTCCTTGTTATGCTATCAGCTGTCCTGTGATCATATTCCTGACAGGATGTCCTGGTGTCCCATGTCTCACTCCATGTACGGCACAATCCCAAGGGGAAGTACCACCATGTGGTCAATCCCACTATCGCCTGTGCATACATGGACACACACACACACACACACACACACACACACACACACACACACACACACACACACACACACATACCTGACATGCATCATCCACACTCTACTAGATTGCACCTACGAACACAACCGAGTCACACACACACACCCCACACTTCTACATGTGGAGTTGCACAACTTTTGTACACACAGTCTTCCCATTAGCCTTCTGTCAACATGTATTATACACGGAGCTCAACAGCATGCAGTGCAACTATGTTGACATCATATTAGCGGCAGTATACATGTATGTGAGGCATGGGCTTTGTTGGTAGGTGATGGCCCCTCCCCGTGTTAACACTGCATCCATGTACAATGTTTCAGTGTGTCCTGTTCCACACCCTGCCTAGTACTGTGCACCATACCTCACAGGTGTAGACACCATTGATGCATCTGTAGCACTGTGTCAGTTATGTCAGCTCCATTGCTCACAGCCCCTGTGTGTTGTAGCAACACATACCTGGGATGGTATGTGAACAGCTATCAGTTGTGGATGCCTGATGTCTGCATTACAGATCACAACATCAGCAGTGCATGTATGACCAGTACATGACTATTACACTGACAACCAGTGGACCTTACCATGGCTGTAAGGGGTGTCCTATACATCTCCCAGACCTCTGCATGGTTGCAAGGTCTACTCATGTGCACATCCCTTGGAGTGCACACACTGCTGTAACAAGTGCTGTGGGGTCAGGGTTACTTCTGCAATGTTTACTTAACCTGCTTGTGTGCAGCTGCAGCCATGGTGGTGTTGAGCCACACATATCCCTACAGTAGGCTGTGTGTCCTGCCACATGTCACATCCCTGTGGACACATTGCATATTGACAGGATGTTAGTTATCTTGCATGTGTCTGTTGTACCCTTCTGATACCCCAACATGGTCTCTACTGTGATGCAATGCATTTCTCAGCAACCTAATGTGAACACGTACAGCATGCAGTATGGGTAGGTGTGTTAGACGTGTGCATGGGGGATAGCCCATAGCTATTACATGCCCAGTTAATCATCATGCATGAACACAAACCATACTCACCGGCTACAGCACAGTGGTTACGGCTGCTGCTGTGGTTGTATCCTGGAGGGACCTACATAGGAGCGCAAGAAAGCTGATGTCAGTGGCCACAGCTGTGGCATTCATAACAGGTGAGTGCAGCATTACGTTACATCAACAGTAGAATTACACAATATTACAGCTTCTACACAACTGTTTATTGCTACTACACAGCAGCAGACAAAGTATATGCCATCTCAGTTCTGCATGATGTACCTGTACAGCTGCAGATGCATACACACGAGTAGTATACTGATGTGCCCTGTGCCATTACCTGCACACTCCTCAGTTGGTGTGTCGTTGGCACCCACCTCCAAGATGTGCCCTGCCAAGTGTTGATGTTGTGGGCAGACAGGTGCCACTAGGCTGCTGAGAAGCTCCTCCACACGGGCGAGGGGTGGATGGGTGGGTTGCCTCCCACTGTTGTGAGGTGGTTCCCCCTTATGGCAGTTGCATGCCGATGTACATGGCGAAGCAGGTCGGTGCAATGATGCTGGACCTGTTCATAGCTGCGGTTCTGCAGTCCGACATCATTGACCTTGTGGACTAGCTCGTTCCACAGCGCGGTCCTCTCCTGCTGGTCATGGGCTGTCCAGCCAAAAAGAAGTATGTAGTGCTGTACCAGGTGGTCGATGATGATAGCCATTTCTGCGGCACTGTAAGCGGAAAGGCAACAATGCGACATGATTCCTGGAAGACATAAAGATGAAAACAGGTATGAGCCATCCATACAGCAGAGTTACCATAGTTCTTAATACACATATATGTCTCCCCCCACCATATCAGCTACAACCACACGTTCACAGACTGCAATTGTTATGTCAGCTGCTTACCTACCATTGGGATATATGTTGTATTGTACCAAGCTTTGTGCTATGTTTATGTGCCACACTTTGTGCTATGTGTTTGTAACCATGCTCCCTGTGGGGACACTTATCTTTGTTGGCCTGTTACAGACTATTGCACCTGCATGCCATTGTCAGTGTCACTACATATATATATATATATATATATATATATATATATATATATATATATATATATATATATATATATATGAATATACATCTATGTACATATATTGTGTAGATATATGTTGTACGTTGTTGACATACCTACATCTATATGAGTGTCTGTATCTGTACACATACATATCAGAGTCCATATCACACAGATATGTGGAGTGCATAAGACATCCGGTCCGCATTCTGTAACCGTCTTTCATTCACAGCTGCACTGTTCTGCCTTGCTGCAACACAGACAGGTGTCACATGTGAACACAGCTTAACATTAGGGTGGTAACTATGGTGTGAAATTGCTGATATGCCTATTATACACCTATGGCATTTGTGCATGCTACATTACACATTCACATGACTGTCCTGCAAGTGCTGTGCACTGATACACATGTGTCTATCATGACGGCAGTACCTCCACCAACAGCTATTCTCCACACTAACATAACATACACAGATATTATGGCTGAAATCTTTGTCATTCATTGCTGATCTGCACAGCTGGTGGGTATGTTCCACTGCTTACAGGAACAGACAGTATTGTCCAGAGCAGCTGTTCAGTGGGACATCATTACAGGGACAACTACAGATGGCACATATCAAACATTCTACAACATACATCCTATTAATCTATACCACATCCTACATTAAATTACATACAGTTGTGTTTTACATACCTTTTAGTGTTTGGATGGATGTGACAGCTTCCCGGTTGTGGCCTATAGTACTGTGTTCCCCACTGTGTAAGTTCCGTGGTATATGTATGTTTCCAATATCCTTTTTTCTTTGGTTGGTTTCTTCTTCTTTTTTTTATTTTATTTCTTTCTCTCTCTCTCTGTCTCTCTCCCTCTCCAGTAGACCAAATGAGTTGGTTTGAATGGATTACAGCATGGCTTTTGTAGGTGATGCACATGATCAGGTGATGGGGTCTGCACCAATCAGTGTGTAACAGTTGCTGACTGCGTGCAGCCTGCTGGGTAGTGATTCTGTTAACCATCGTCATGGCAACCCAGTACTATAAAATGCTTACTGATGTGGGCGTTGTCCCTTCACCTTTCCAGTATGGAGGACATCCTTCCTGCATGTTGGCAGGAGTGTTACAGATGGCAGGTTGTGGTACCTACTACAGCGGGGCTTGCAGACATAGGACATCTACACAATCTTAGGTTGTTGCATACCTACAGACAGAGTGAGTGGTGTTATGTGCTTTGTATATTGCTGGTCTTGCAGTGTTTGCATGTACATAGTAGTTTAGGATGGAATGCAGTCTGTCTGCATAGCTTTCAACAGTGGGCCTATCCACATATTGGCCAGTGGATTGTCTGTTTGCTTTTGCTTGTACACTACACAGGGCTTGTCCTAGATATATCCCTGGCAATCTGTCTGTTGCATGCTATCAGCACATGGCTACTTCCAGTTCTTTTCCTGATGTGTTATTCCTGCATAAGGGTATGTTGCATTGAATCCTGTAACACCAGCAATGTGCAAGGTGTGCAACAGCAATATTGCGGGTATGGCCCTGTGTTTCTGCCTTCATCCTCCCCATATATGACTGGCTTTGACCTGCTGTGATATGGTTAGGGGTTGTTTGCTATTGGCCTATCATAATATACTGCTGGCATTCCTGCTATTATCCCAGTCATATCATGGACACCCACAACATTTGTTGGTCAGAGTCCATACATGTGACAGATACATAGACATTATCACAGGTAATAAATGTCCCCCTAGGCCTTGACTATGGGGTGTAACTGGCGGCTGCTGACCTACATCAGTTATTGTTTATTGTTACCTGTCTTGATGGCAAAACCTTTGGCCACAGTAGTACAAATTGACGGGCCTGTCCTGAACAGCATAATATGTTATATATCTGCACTATCTGCATCTACTTTTCTGTGTGGGCCTTGCATTCCTCACTGATTACATAAGTGCAGATCTATGTCCTGTCGGTAATGGCATACATTATTGTAAAATACACCATTATAAGTTGTCTGAGTATACATATCTGTGTGTCATCTCATGTCCTATGAATAGTTCATAGGTTCATAGGTTCATAGGTTGGTACTAGGCTATAGTCCCTAGGGCCTATACAAGCCTAGCCATAACAATTCCTTGGATATTTCTTCCTACAATATTTACTTCTCTGGACCCCTGTCTAGCAGGGTGACTGATATAATCCCCGAGGTAAATTTCCTATCTCCCATCCAATCATCAAGGTTCCTTTTGAAGAGGGCCAAGGATGTGCTCTGCTTGACATGTATGGGCAGTCTATTCCAGAATATGGGGAGTCTCTGGGTCAGGAACCTATCTCTCCAGCATGTTTTGTTCATTGTGATGACAAGGTTTAGATCCCTGGAGTGTGTGGCTCTGAGGGATTTGGATTTCTTTAAGTGGAGCATGTCCAACAGCTCAGGGTTTGACATGGCCTTGTATGCTATGCAGAGATCACCTCTGAGTAGACGATATGCCACAGAGTATAGCTGGAGATTTTTTAGATGGTCAGCATATGGCATTTGCTTTAGGCCTGCGATTCTTTTAGTGAGGTATTTATGTGGCCTTTCCAGCTGCTGCAGATGTCTTGTGAGGTACATACCAAATGGGGCATTATACTCTATAATGGGTCTAATGAGGGATGAGTACAGTGGGACAATGACCTCCTTTTTTCTGGATGAAAAGCCCTTAGTGATGAGGTGTGCCACATAGAAGGATTTCCTGACTGTTGTGGTGATGTGGTTATCGAAAGTGAGACCACTATCCACCTGTGTCCCTAAGTCTCTCATCACACTTTCAATGTTTAGTGTACTGCCACCTATGTGGTAATTCATGGGTACATGTTTTTTTCAAAGGGGATAACTATACATTTCTTGGCATTAAGCTTAAACCCATGGCTCTGGTACCAGGCATCTGTTTCTGTAAGGCCCTTTTGTAGAACATCCACATAATTTGGGGATTCAACAATGGCTCCCAGTTTGCAGTCTTCTACAAACTTTGTTAGCCAGAGTCCCTTAGTGTTGGCCTGTACTTCAGAGAAGTAGATGCCAAACAAGAGTGGTCCCAGGACTGAACCCTGAGGTACTCCACTTGTCACTGGAGCTGGAGTTGGAGTCGGCTACTTTTACAGACTGGGTTCTGTCAGTAATCCAGTTGGCAACCCATCGAGTGACGTAGGGATTTATGCCCTGCTTAGTAGGTTTATGTATGATTCCAGAGTGAGGGATGGTGTTGAAGGCCTTGGCGAGGTCCAGATAGGCTGTGTGGACCGCCTTACCCTTGTTCACAGCTCTGGAGACTGATTTGAAGAAGTCAAACAGGTTCAGGAGACAAGATCATTCCTTCACAAACCCAAACTGGGTGGGGTCCAGTGTCTGAAGGTTGCCAATGTCTTTGTTTATAAGTTCCATGATAATGCGCTCCATGCCCTTGCAGATCAGGCTCGTCAGACTGATGGGACGGTAGTTCCCGGGATCCAAGGTGGATCTCCCCTTGTGGAGTGGGATAACTGTAGCTGTGCACCACTCAGTGGGCACGAAGCCTGAGGTGAGGCCATGATGAAACATGACACTTAGGTGAGGTGCCAGTTCATTTTGTAGTTCATGTGGCACACAGCCTGGGATGTCATCTGGTCCCATGGATGCTGTATTATTAGCTTTGGAGAGTGCGGTTTCTACCTCTGTGGCTGTGATTACCAGAATTTGGCAATCTTTTGGTATTGAGATGGGCCCTTTAGGGGGTGAGAGGGGAGTGAAGTTGGCACTAAATCGATCTGCCAGGATATTGGCAATATCCTTGGGATCAGTATATTTAATGCCATTCTGTTGAAGCTCACAGCAGAGCTGAGCATTGCCATTTAGATTCTTGACATAACTATAGAATGCCTTGTGGTTGTCTTTGGAATCTTTGGCAATTTTATTTTTATAACTAGCTTTTGAGGATTTTATGAGGCATCTAAGCTTCTTACTGAGGCTGGTGAGGGAATTTTTTGCATCCTGGGATTTTCCTCTTTTTTGCAACAGTTTCTTCCTTCTGTTGTATAGTTTGTTTATAGCAGGGGACCACCAGATTGGCTTCCTTTTTTGGAGGAGAGCATCTTGGTTCTATTTGGGATGGCACAATTCATGCATGAGTGGATGTACAGTGCCTTAGTGTAGGATTCTTCAGTCAAACTTTCAGATCCTGTCTGCATGGGTGTCATGAAGTTTGTCACATCTGACTTCAGTAGCATGAAGTTGGCTTTGGAGAAGTTTTTTTAGGAGGTTTCCTTACTGGGGGGTGGGGTGGGATATGGATGTCAAGGGTGATTTGCTAATGGTCAGACCTGACCAATGAGGGGGTGACCACTGGTGTGGAGCATCTATTTCCCATGTTGGTAATGACCAGATCTAGGATATTGGAGCCCCTGGTGGGACAATGGATTAGTTGATCCAGGGTGTTGGAATTTATGAATTCCAAGAACCACTGGGAAAAGGAGTTGGTACCTGAGTAGTTTTCCCAGTTAATGGCAGGGTAGTTGAAATCACCCAGTATTAGGGTGTTTGGTTGTATATTCATATTTTCCAGTATGTTTAGAAAGGTGTAGTGAGAATCTTAGGGCATGGTGGGGGATCAGTAGCAAGCTACAATTTGGACTGCAGTCTTACCTAGTGTTAGTTGCACCTGGAGAATTTCAGATGCATTGTGTTGGGCAACTAGCCTGGAGGTGTGAATATCCTTGGTGAACATGGACACTCCTCCACCTTTAGTGGTTCGGTCTTGGTTTTGTGGCCAAAAAGTGTGGTAAGAGTTGTTGCCTGGTATTGCAGGGGTGCTTTCTGGAGCCTTGAACCAAGTCTCAGTTACTGCACAGATATTGATGTTCTCCATTTTTAGGAGTGCCTCGAAAGAGAGTGCATTGTGAGGTTTAGACTTCTAGCATTGAGTAGCATTACCTTCAGATTTTGCATGCTTGTATCTGTTACGGTGGTGGTTTTGTCCTTCGAACCTTGCCTAAAAAAGGCACTATAGGGGTGGCAAGAGCTATAGCCAGTAACCTGAATCCCAGGGGTGACAGGTGCAGACCATCTCTGGCAAAGCATTGTAGTTTATCGATCATGTCTTCCCAGGCAGACAGATACTGGATCCCCTTTGAATGACACCAGAAGCTTAGACAATTGTTGAAGTCAATCATTTTGTGCTTATACTGTGGTATCATTCCGGGCAAAGGCTGGATGCTACTCAGGGCTAGGGTCATACCTGCCTGGGCCACATGATCTGAGAGCTCTTCCATGTCTCTTTTCATGTAGTCCAGGGAGGTATGTCTCAAGTCATTCACTCCAGCATGGACAATGACAGAGTCATATTTGTACTTGTTGTGGAGTGACTTGAGTGCATGCATTATGTGGCGGATCCTGGCACCCGACAGGCAGCTGACTGTAATTTTCTCCTTGTTCAGCCTGGTGAGTGGGACATCAGTGTGCCTGACTATAGAGTCACCTATGACTAAAGTGTTGGGTACATTGTCTTGCCTTAGGGGCTGTTGTTGGGTGGCACACTGGTGTTGTGAGCTATATGTCACTTTGTTTGTGACTGGTGTTTGTTTGCGTTTCAGCTTTGGAGGTCCTTGTTGCTTGGGCAGGTTAAGGGCCTGCGCATATGTGGGTTTAGTGTTGCTATGTGTGGGTGTTGATGGTGTGGGTTTTGAAGGGCTATAAGTTGCTTGAGGTGTAGTGCAGGTGTTAATCTTCTCCTCTTGACTGTCTAGTACAATCTTGGCTGGAGAGAGCTTTGCTTCCAGTTTGTCTATGTAAGTGCATCTCTCGCAGGTTGTAGTTTTGGGTGGTAGGAGGAGAGGATTGTCTGTGTACATGAGGCAGTTGCTACATTCCCCCAGTATGCCCAGATTCACCAGGTGGACAGGAGAAATCACCAGAAGCTGACCCTTGGACATGCCTGTTTAGGTGCTTTTTTTGTAAAGTATAAGAGCTGTTTTCCCTTACCTTTGCAAGGTACTTTGCAATTATAGGCTGCTTAGTGCCT
The DNA here is from genome assembly GCF_019279795.1 of Protopterus annectens. Classification (NCBI taxonomy): domain Eukaryota; kingdom Metazoa; phylum Chordata; order Ceratodontiformes; family Protopteridae; genus Protopterus; species Protopterus annectens. Next base: position 938,602,498 of record NC_056735.1, read on the forward strand.
ATGATTAATTTCTCCTTATTGACAAGGAGAGTTGAGTGCTTGTATCCGTTTCAGGCTTCCTAGTGCTTTCCAGCAGGTTCTAGAGCAAGTGCTAGTCACAGGGGTTCAGATTTTAGAGCTTCTACTGAGTAACCAGCTAGTTCTAAGGGAAAATTTGAAGAGCAGACTTTCTGGCACCTGGAATAGTTTAACTGTAGCCTCATGGTGCTGCACGATGTGAAAAATGTGCAAACACATGCGTTTTTAAGCCAGAAAGTTGAAAGGGATAGAAATCAGCCCAAAAAGGCTAATAAAATTACAATTTCAGAGCTAGAAACCACTCCTCTAGTGTTAGATAGGCAGTACAATGCTCACCACTCCCACTGATAAGCAGTAGGACTTCCCTCTACCACAGCAAGGTCTGGATAGCTCTGAACACAGAAAATAAAGTCCTGAGACAAGCAAAGCCTAGTGAGTGGGCTATGTGTAATTCAGTACTCCTGTTCAAATGTAAATGTCATTTAGTAGGTTATACAGCAAAACGACTGTTATACTGATTTCACATGGGAAATGGAATGTGTGCATGATAGGCAGATGCTCTGCCCACTACACAATTGCAGCTCTATGTAAGTTGCATATTCCTACATTAATGTCATACCCATGCTCCCTTTCCCTGGTCCCTGAGCTCCTTGAACTCATCATCCAGCCACTCTGCAGTTGCTAGCTCTGCCATACCACACCTCCACACATTTCCCTCTCTGCGCGTCTCTGTATTCCTCCATATTACTGTCTCAATGCAACCTTCTGCAGCTCTTCATCGGTTTAGTCCACATGTTTGAGCCTTCCCTTCATCCACCTCCGATACTGGTGGGAGCATTATTGTGACCCATAACATCTGGTGCGTTCCAGCAGGGATGGACCTGTTGTTGTGTCACAAGTACACTTTGCTGGTCTACACTGTTTCTCCCACTGGTAGCATCCTGCCAGGGTTTTCAGATGCAGCGGTTTGCTCACACACCAGGCCAGCCTCATCTCCCGCTTCTGCGGATGAAATGCCCCCACTCCGTGGCCCGTTTTCCATTCCTCTCTTCAGTATTATACAACACTACTGTTCTTACAGTATGTGTGGACAGGCACTGTTCATTGGTACTCATAGACTGCTCGGAATACTGTGACTGAGCACTGTGCACATGTTTGCTGGTATTAATGTACATACATACATACATTTTCTATACTGTTGACTGACTGTGCCAAATGATATGTTTGTAATAACAGCAGCTGATTGTATATCTGCCATGCCTTTGTGGTAACTCACTTGGGCAATAGTGTGCAGGGGGGACCTGGGAGTGCTGATTAGGTTGTTATTGTCCAGGATGAGGGCTGTGGGTTACAGCATGCCCAAGGCACTGCGGGGGATGTGTAGGCAGGTATGTGCTGGTGTGTGCTAGGCTCGGACTTGCTGACCTCCTGTTATGGCGTCTTACACTGGGTTGGCCTCCACATTGCTTAACCAGTGTGGGCATTGCTTACTGCTGACCACACAGGCGTACTCCCGCTTGCTGCTGCATAAAACTGCGCTACTTCATGTACATGTCGTTATTATACATGCTTACGTCAGTTGTACTTATCAGGTGTGACTGTTCGTGAAGGTCAGTGTAAGGTTAAGTGGAATTCCAGTTTAGCATTTCTGGTTAGGCTACACTCAGGTATTCTTGTTAGGTTTAGTTATACCATACCTGTGTTGTAGAGTAGATGTGAATAGTAGAGGTGTAGGCGGACAGGTGGAGGGGGGGACATTTTAACTGTATAGTAGGCCGTTCGACTGATTGGTGGGGGAGGGGCAGTGCAGGTTTGCAGGGTGTTGGGATATGTGTGCGAGGCAGGACAGGAGGTGTCAGTGTCAGTAGTTGGTGTAGGGGTCTGGAGTGTTGGGGGGTGGCGGACTTCGCAAGGTGGTGATCCAAGTGTGCTTGGGTTTTCCCTTCATGTGTTATTTACATGTGCAGTCTGGGACAGCTGCGGTAATACACCTGGGTTGAGGGTTCCAGATTCTGCCAATATAGTTGTGTGGATGGTGTCACCTACCTGTGACTGTGAACATTACTACGAATGCAACAGGGGTCAATATGTAAGTGGTGTTATTGGGCCACACAGAGGGGCTGATAGTGGGGACATGTCCAGGGATGTGCGGAAGGTCCACAGCTGGCCATTTCTTCTACAGCAACAGCTGTGTATATACCCTGCATTTGGGGATAGGTCTGGACAATCACACCCCTGGATGGGGGTGAGGACAGCAACATAGCTCTTAACCGATCAGAGACAAATCTCAACAGACTCAACTCAGGGACAAATCCTCAAATAATCAGGGACAATCTTTAAATATTTGTACTATTAGCTTGAAACATTTGCAGATTAAGAGACAGTGGTGTAATATAGATATTCTGACATAAAACGTCTATAACTCTTGATTACTATCATTATTTATTAAGGGTGACTCACCACCTTTTCTTCAGCAGTCACCAGTTTTAAGAGGGATTAGGCAGGACAGACCTATAATCGGAGTCTATATCAGGGACGTCCCTGAAGATCTGGGACAGTTGACAGATCTGGACAGCAATAATACTTTTTCATGCCAATTAGTTTGGTGTCATTTAGTGAGTTTGCAACAACACATCTGGTTATACCATCCTTTGCCATGTACACTAGACTTTGCTGCAGTGGGACCCTGGGGCGGTCCACATAGAACTGCTCCAGCCAACACCTGCTCAGCTAGGCCCATAATGTCATACCCATAGTTCCCAGACCGCACTTCCTCTTCAGCAGTCTTCCTTACTCTGGGTGGACCCATCACATATGTTGTCTCGCCCCATGGGTCATCAGGCTTCCATTATCTGTGTAATAGCTGGAAGGGTCTCTCCCACTGGTAGTATCCTGCCTGTAGTCTGGGAAGCAGTGATGTATATATGTAATGCTGACTTGGGACAAAACAAACATTGGGTATTCAACCTTTATCTACACATCATACGGAATGGGTCCTTATGCATATATGTGTTGGGATGCCCTGGGTTGGATGGGCCTGTACTAGTGGGGGGAGAGTGGTATGTGACATGTGGACATATATGTTTCTGTTCATCTACCATTGGTATCTACAGATGTCTGGCCATATATAACTCTGTGGGTATATATATTTGCTTACATATGTCTAACTATGTTGGAATATACCTACAGAGACATATATCTGCGTACATATGTCACTTGATGTGTATATGTGGACATATAGATGTTGACATATATATGTGTAGTTGTCAGCATTTGCATGTATATCTGTTCAGATATTTGTATTTATATGTGTATATCTCTGGATATTTATATATATGTATATATATGTGACTACATCTATAGATATGTTGTATCTGTTTAGTTAGTGATATATTTGCAGACACATGGCCATTTAGCTATAGATATACATTCTCTGTACTGTTGCATGACTGGGGTTATGTTTCTGACAACATACAGTTTCTGCATATCTGGCATGGCTTAGTGGTAAATTGTATGGTGTGCATGATCTATCTTGCAGGATCTTGAATGTTACCTTGCTAGCATGTAAACCAAATATTGTTCAATAATTTGAGCAGCCTAATATTCTAATCATAGTTGACTCCATATTGAGAAATACAGATGTGCCACTTACCAAGATGAATAAGGAAAATGTGATGGTCAGTTGCTTGCCTGGGGCCAGTATTTACCAGGTCACACAGGCACTCAAGCCCTTAATTAAGTACCATTATGACTCTGTTGTACTGCATGTGGGTGTTAACAACTTTAGACACTCCTCCCTGGACATGATAGAGTACTACGACTATGTGACACAGTCAAATATGGACCTAACACTGAGCAACATTCTACCTTCTCCAAGAATGATAACTCAATATGAGCAAAAGATGATAAACTTCAATAATTGGCTTACCTTTAGGTGTCATTCAATGGAGGTAAAATATCTTCCAGCTTGAGAGAACGTGGTCAAGAGACCTTGCTGTTTCAGCAGGCATAGTTTGCACCTATCTTCTCTAGGCTTTTGTATCTTGGCTAGGAAATTATCTATCCCCATTGTGCCTTTTTTAGACAATGTCAACTAGATTAAACCACCTACATGGCAAAACAAATTAAGCAAAACATAAAGGCACTATTGGTCAATGCTAGGAGCCTAAACAAAAGACTCCACTTTTTACAAGACCTCCTCACCCTAGAGGGCATAGATGTATGTGTAGTAACCAAGACATGGTTCAAATTGGCAGAGAGGACTCTGGCGGTGCAGGGCTACAATACCTCCTATACCTTTAGACCAGCCACTACAAAGGAAAGAAAGAAAGGTGGAGGTGTTTCAATCCTCATCTAGAAAAGGCTTACATCAAGGATAGTAAAGCAGCATAATGCCCTTGAAACCCTTCATGTCCAATTTCCCATCAATTAAGTTCCTTATCATATCCTGTCGAGTTGCAGAATGCCCTGTATAACCCTGGAATGTCAGAACACCAACTTTAATGAAGTGAAGTTACTTAGCATTAATCAAAATTCCATATTCTCGACTTACTTCAAGCATCTAGCTTTAAACTGGGGAATATATACCACCACTTTGTCAATACAAATGCCCTGAAGCAACTAGTCAGAGTATCCACCAGCGGAAACAACTCCCTTGATCTTGTTCTCACTAATATGGGTGAATCATACTCCATCCCCAGTGTAAAATCCACGCTCATCATGTCTGACCAGAAAGTCATCTCCATCATAATAAAGAAAAAACAAAGTCCTACCCGGACCCAAGTATTTTTAAAACTTCTCCAAGACTAGCTTCCTACTTATGAGTGAGTCCATGCTAGACTTGAAATCCCTCCAAAACCTATAAAGATCAGATGTTTATGATGGAACATGCACAGCCAACTTTTACCAACATGTACAAAAATGCAAAAAAGCACTCAAACCCAAAAGAAGCAAGTGTGGAGCAAATCTTAAAAACAAACTGCCCTGGTGGAATCAAAAACACAAACAAGATCTATTACAAAAGGAACAAAGTAATAGCCAAAAAATAAAAAGTGTGACACCCAACAAAATAAGAATATAATTGTCCAATTAAACAAGAAAATTAGGAATATAATAAAGACTACCAAGGCCAAATAACCACTCAGGTCAAAGACAACCACAAAACAGCTATATATAAAACCTTGAGGGCAAAAATCAGCAGTGTGCTGAGCTAATTTTAAATGATGCCACCTATATGGAGGCTATGGATATCGCAAAACAAGAAGCTGGCAAATTTAGCTCAAGATTCACCCTCCCAACCCTAGAAATATCAGGAAACCATGCAATCCAGCTATTACACAGGCCCAAGTCCTGCAGGCAATCCTAAATATCACAGAACAAGGTATTTCTATGCCCTTGAAAACACCTTTCAACCTCAACCTCCAAACTGTCTTCATATCAAGTGAACGGAGAACAGCAACAGTCATACACCTACACAAGGGAGTGCCATCCACTGACCAGCATCATATATAGAGCCATGGAAAGAAGGAATTAATAAATAAGGACATAGGAACCTCAATCCACTGGACCCATCACATTTGATTTTGTCAGGGGCAGGTCATGTCTACTTAACCTATTGGACTTTTCTTTGAAAAAGTCAACAAAGAAATGGATGAAGGGAAGACAGTATACACTGCCTTCTTAATCTTTTGTCTGTTTGGAATATTTTGCTTTGTCACCTACTGGACAATAAAACTAATTCTGTCCTTGGCTATGCAGGCAGTCCATCCACCTAATCACTTAAAGATCAGGTATAAATGAGGTTTTGCATATACTCATTTTTGCAATAGCTAAGCTCTTTTCATGTAAAGTGGGCTTTCTGATTTTAAAATATGTAGTTTTTACTTTAGTTTCCTCATAGAAACTATATTTATTACTTTAAATAAACATATATTTGTATTTCCTGTCCTGAGCTATGGGCGCTTTTTCTGATTCCAAGTCATATGGCTTTGTATTGGATGATATGATATGGGGGGGTGGGTAAACAGTTTATAGTGGATAGACATGGATTCTGTAATCAGCATCTATTTTAAATAAAGTGACACAGTCTGTAGTGCACTCAGTGTGTCACTCAATCAGGCAAGCAGACAACAAATAAACAAATAAATAAATAAATGCATTTTTATTCAAAAAAGTAACAAAAACAAAATGGAACTGATATAACCCCGTAAAATATAGTTCATTAACATGGATGATTACTTTTAGGAAGAAATCTAGGGGTATGTGAAACACCTCTGTGATAGCCTATAGAGATGTTATGTTTGTTTGTATTATACATTGACTGGATTAGTGTTGGAAAGGCGAATATGCACAAAATTTAATGAGCTTCTTGGCAAGCTGTAAGCTCCACCTATATGTGGGACTCGGTACTGCAGGCTGTACATAGCGGGAAGCCAACTGTCTCATAGTACTGAGTTTCACATATAGGTGGAACTATATTACAGATTTCACGGGTCAGAGGCAGAGCTCATGATTGGTGCAATACATACCATCCTCCAAACTCCTGCAGTGACAGCTCACAGTGTCACTTTTTTTAAATAATTTTAATTCCCTGATGGGTAAAAAAAAAAAAAAATGTATCTGCTTTTACTGTATTTGTGTTTCTTCCTACTTTATTTTGCTTTTGCGTCATCTTAAAAGTACTCAATTGTATTTATTACTGCTTGGTGTAACTCATTCTAAGCCTTTTAGTTTAAGCACTTGGGCTTCAGACCAGTTGTTTTACATTAAGAAGGTTTGTGGTCTGCACTGTAGTGGCAGAACAGGTAGCTTACATCCTTCTAAGTTGGGAACTGCTGATTGAGGGATCAGTGTCTGTTATTCTAAAAGTGTATTAATTTTGGTTTAAGCACTTGGGCTTCAGGTCAGTTATTTTACATTAACAGAGTTCGTGGTCTGCACTCTTGTGGGAGGAGGGGCTGGACTCTGCCCTTCTGAGCTGGGAATTTCTGGTTTGAATCTAGCTTTGTTTGTATAACTCTTCATCCAGGCATTCTTTTTATAAGTATTATTTATTGCTATTACTGCTTGGTAGTAACTAAATTGGAAGTGTAGCTATCATTCTAAGTCTTCTGGATAAGCACTTGGGCTTCCAGTTGTTTGTTTTTACATTAGAAAGTTTGTGGCCTGCACTGTGGTGGCAGGGTGGTTCGTGGTCTGCACTCTTGTGGGAGGAGAGGCTGGACTCTGCCCTTCTGAGCTGGGAATTTCTGGTTAAAGGCTTATAGTGCCTGCATATTTGAACTGTTTCTTACTGAAATTGGTACACCTTGTTTGCTGTAGCATAGACTAGATCCAGGCCTGCTGAATCTAGCTTTGATTGTATGCTTGTTGTTTTTTTGCTTGTTATTATCCTGAAATGCTAATTTCACCTAAAATGCGCTTTTCAGCTTCTGTGGATCCCTAGTGATATCTGCATTGCTTACTGTACTTATTTCCTTGTTTCACTTGAAAGAAAGTTACTGTTTGTCATTTTTGCATTTAAGTTACCTGTAACACATTGCATTTAAGTTACCTGGCACTTGCTCACTAAGTCAGCACTAAAAAATTAAAAGCACTACACCCTCAAAAACTCCCCTTGAGTACCTTGTTCCCTATTGGCTCTCTTTTTCAATTATAAAGGAATTCCCAATACTATTCTAGCATGTCCAAAGGTCAGTTGTCAATCTCCTCTCCGGTTCAGCTGGTGAATCTGGGAATCTTGAGGCAATGTTACAACTGCCTCATGTACACAGACAACCCTCTCCTCCTCCCAACAAATTCCAACACATGTGAGAGATGCAACCATATAGCCAAACTGGAGGCTAAGCTCTCTCAATTCAGTACTGGTGTAACCAGTCAGGAGGAGAAGGAAACCACACTCACTACAATTCCAGTTTCACATAGACCTACCATGACAGCAAACCAAACACATAAACACACAAAAACATACTGGAGGCTCTAAATAAAAATCTGCCTAAGCAGCAGAGACCTCCAAAGCAGACACCCAAGCAACCGCTACCCCAAAACAAAACACGTGCAACACATAGCTCACAAAGCCAGTGTGCGAACAGTCACAGCCCTTAAGGATAAACAACACACCTGATACACTTGTAATAGGTGACTCTATCATCAGGCACACTGACGTCCCTGCTCACCAGGCTGAACAAGGAGAAGGTCATGGTGAGCTGCCTGTCGGGCTAGGATCCGCCACATAACTCAAGCACTCAGGTCACTCCAAGGCAAGTACAAATATGACTCAGTCATTGTCCATGCTGGTGTGAATGACCTGAGATGTACCTCCCTGGACTACTTGAAAAGAGACATAGAGGAGCTCTCTGAGCATGTAGCCCAGGCCGGTATGACCCTGACCTTGAGTAGCATCTTACCCTCACCAAGAATGATGCCACAATATGAAGACAAGATGATCAATTTCAACAATTGGCTCAAGTATTGGTGTCATTCAAAGGGGTCCAATGCCTGTCAGCCTGGGATGACATGCTCGACAAGCCACAATGCTTCGCTAGGGACAGCTTGCACCTGTCACCCCTGGGCTTTCAGATATTGGCAAAGGCTCTTGCTACCCCCATAGTGCCTTTTTTAGGCAAGGCTCAAAAGACAAACCCACCTCCATAGGTATCACAATGGATAAGAAACTAAGAGTAATGCTACTTAATGCCAGAAGTCTAAACCTCAAGATGCATGCACTTGAAACTCTCCTTATCATGGAAAACATTGATATCTGTGCAGTAACAGAAACCTGGTTCAAGGCTCCTGAGAGCACCCCAGCACTACCAGGTTATACCTCATACCATGCTTTTCGGCCCCAAAACTTGGACCGAACCACAAAAGGAGGGGAGTATCAATATTCGTCAAAGATACCCACACCTCCAGGTTGGTGGCACAGCACAAAGCATCAGAGACTATCCATGTGCAACTAACAGTGGGTAAAACTGCCTTCCAGTTTATAGCCTGCTACAGACCACCCTCCCAAACCCAGGAACCCCACTCGGCCTTCCTGAGAACACTGGAAAATATGAAGGTCTCTCCAAACACCATTATATTGGGTGACTTCAACTACCCAAACATAGACTGGGAGCATTACTCTAGCTCCAACACCCTAGCCCAAAGGTTCCTAGAATTTATAAACTCAAATGCTATGGAACAATTTGTTACCACTCCCACAAGAGGGAAAACATACTGGACCTGATCATCACCAACATGGGGACTCTATGCTCCAGACCAGAAGTGTATCCCTCACTGGTAAGATCAGACCATAAACTAATCTCACTGGATATTCACATCCCGACCCCACCCCCTGCCCAGAAAACCACAGTGAAAAACTTCTCTAAAGCAAATTTCACACTCCTCAAAACCGAGGTGGAATCCTTCAAAGCCCCCGGCCTGTGGAAAATACAGCCCAGACCGCAGAATCCTTTATAAATGCATTCTATGAACACCTTCAAGAATGCATGGATCATGCAATCCCAAATAAAACCAAGACCCAATCCTCCAACGGCAGGCGTCCTGTCTGCTGGACCCCAGCCATAAACAAACTATACAATAGAAGGAGGAAGCTACTACATGGTAGAGCAAAATCCCAAAAAGGGAAGGCATCTCTGATCAGTATTAGCAAAAAACTACAGGCACTCATAAAATCGTCTAAGGCCAGCTTTGAGAGAAAAATTGCACAGGACACTAAGAATAATCACAAGGCTTTCTTTAGTTATGTTAGGAACCTGGGTGGGAATTCCCAGATGTGCTCAGAATTAGTCCAAAATGACAAAAAATACACTAAACCCACAGACATTGCCAACATCCTAGCTGACAGATTCATTGCAAACTCCTCCCCCACCAAAAGGGCAAATATCTATCCCAGCAGAGTGCTGCCCCCCTGACATCTCAGATGCTCAGGTAAGAGCCACCCTCTCCAAAGCAAAAAACGCAGCATCAATGGGACCAGACGGTGTCCCGGGCTGTGTCCTACATGAAGTCCAAGAATAGCTAAACCCAAACATAAAACTACTGTTCAATCTCAGCCTTACTACAGGATATGTACCCAGAGAGTAGCGTACAGCAACAGTGGTCCCTCTCCACAAAGGTGGTGCCTCAAGCGGATCCTGGAAACTATCACCCCATAAGCCTGACTAGCTTGGTCTGCAAAGCTATGGAAAGGATCATCATGGACCTCATAAATAAAGATATTGGGGACCTACAGACACTGGATCCTACCCAGTTCGGCTTTGTTAAGTGCAGATCCTGCCTCTTAAACCTGGTTGATTTCTTTGAAACAGTCACCAAGGCCATTGACGAGGGGATGGTGGTCCACACAGCCTACCTGGACCTCGCAAAAGCCTTCGATACAATACCCCACTCGGGCATTATAGATAAGCTCACCAGCTTAAATATAAACCCCTATATCACTAGATGGGTTGCAAACTGGTCAAGGACAGAGCCCACATGGTTAGAATTGCTGGAGCCATGTCAGACTCCAAACCAGTTACAAGTGGCATCCCACAAGGCTCAGTCCTGGGACCTCTCTTGTTCGGTATATATTTCTCGGAGGTACAGGCCAACACGGAAGGACTGTGGCTGACCAAGTTCGCAGATGACTGCAAACTGGGCGCCATAATCGACTCTCCAGCCGACACAAGCATCCTCCAAAAGGGCCTCATAGAAACAGACAACTGGTGCCAGAGCCATGGCCTCAAGCTAAATGCCAAAAGTGTATAGTCATCCCCTTTGGCAAAAACAAAGTGCTCACAAATTACCACATAGGTGGTAATCCATTAAGTACAGAAGAAGTAATTAGGGACCTGGGGACCCAAGTTGATAGCAATCTCTCATTTGACAACCACGTGGGCAAAGTGGTTAGAAGAACATTTTATATAGCCCACCTAATCATGAAGGGATTCACATCTAGATCAGGGAGGTCATTGTGCCTCTTTACTCATCCCTCATCAGGCCCATAATTGAGTACAATGCCCCTTTTGGGATGTACCTTACCAGACACCTGCAGCAACTGGAAAGACCCCAAAAGTACCTCACCAAGAGGATCAAAGGGCTCAAACAGATGCCATATGCTGCCCGGTTAAAGAAACTCCAGCTCTATGCAGTGGCATACCGCCTGCTCAGAGGCGATCTGTGCCTGATGTATAAAGCCATGTCCAACCCAGAATTAATGGACATGCTGCACCTCAGAAAATCCAAATCCCATCGAGCTACACGCTCGAGAGACTTGAACCTCAGCACTGAAATAAATAGGACATGCTGGAGGGACAGATTCATAACCCAGAGGCTCCCTTCACTCTGGAATAAAATCCCAGTCCAGGTTAGGCAGAGTCCCTCATTGACTCTCTTCAAGAGGAATCTTGATGAGTGGAAGGAAGGTCATAGGTTTACCCCGGGTATCACTTCTGTGTCAATGTTAGACAGAGGCACAGTATACTAACCTCGAAAAAGGGCATAGCAAAATTAATTTAAAATGGGTGGCAAAAGCCAAACACACTCTGGCTAGGCTTATAAATGCCCTAGGGCAGATAGCCTAGTATGAACCTATGAACCTATAAGTGGACACACAAACCAGTCCTTATCTTGGATGGAAATAATTCAGGTATGATGGCTATGCTGTCCTACAAGTAAAACTCCTATGCCGCATTGCATCTAGCCATGCAATTACACCTGTATGCCAGATCCTGTTCCCTGATGGCAATACTGGATTTGATAAACAGGTGGAGCTGCTGACCAGCTAATGTTGTCCATATTGAGCGGCTGCATCCAGTACTTGGGAAAGGTAATGAGTTTTATTAATAGTGGAACTGCCTTCAATTCAGTACTTCAGGGTATTACATTACAACATGATTGTCCCCTTTATGACATAATCAGAAAGTACTACCAGATAACATAAACCCAAGAAGTAATTAGGCAGCTGCTTAATATTCAGTAGCTACAAACACACGTTTATTAAGTTTAAAGTGTATACTCCATGTTCTAAAGCAAGGGTTAAGTAACAAACCTCTGTAGTTAGATATAATCTCCTTACCATATACAATGCCAAATTATACAGTTTTTGAAGCAAAAATTTATTTTTGCATTTTATTTTGTTAGTAAGAATGACCCACTGAAAATTTTGTTTTCAAAGATGAAAATCCTTGGCAGCATAAAAGACTAAACTCAAAAAGCTTCACTACCTAAACAAATGTATAAATTGCTATATTTCCATGTTAAATACTTCAAAATTAGTTTCCTTATTCCTAGAAAGACAGCTTCTCAACTAATTCTTTCAGATGGAACACCCCACATTGAAAATTAACGCATTATGTAATGGTGAAATCAGAATATAAATAAGATGAAGCTTCTCGAAAGAGTTGTAATTTTAATTATCCATAATGTGTATCCATAATATACTACAGTTTGTATGTAAATATTTGCTCACTGCCTTCCATGACATCATACAGCAGTGAAATAAAAAGTCAGACAGCACACTATAATCTTTACTATTGGCAAAACATCTTACAACCTTATCACGAGCGGTACAATGGGAAATTAAGAATGATATCAGGGGCGGCCCATGGGAAGACAAAATAGGATATAAGGAATTATGGTGGCAAGTAACTTTAGAAACAGGTAAAACCCCAGGCTTAAATGACCATTTGTCTATATTACCACTTTTAAAACTGAGGTCTGCTAGACTATAAAAGAAAGGAATGGATATGCAATATTTGAGTGGAACAGAAGGTGGCACTGTTGTTCAAGAACGAGGTTTCAAAATAAATGAATTAAAATAAATGAATTAAATATTCCTTCATATACAAAAATACCTATTCTCCTGTGATATAAGTGTATAAAACATTTTTAAGGTGATATGTTAATTTAATAGAATGATGGTTTCTATTTTATGGATGTGTATATATTTTTATATACTTTTTTAAAAATATATATTGTAATAATTATGAGTGGAAATGAGGTTTATGTGATTAATATTTATGAGCCCAAGTGAGAGATTATTTGTTTGTTTAAATTAAGCAATGTTTTTTAATTGGTTTAATGGTTTTAACCAATGGTATAAATGGATTAAGGATTTTAAATGGAACATCTGATGAAGTCCATTGAATTAGGATGAAAACGCATGGTGTGATACAAACGTTAATGTATTTTACGTTTTTTTGCAGTGGAATAGTAATAAATTTGTATTTGGCCTGAGTAAGTTCGTGGTCTCTCTCTGAGCTTTAGCACTCCTGTTTTCTGTGGTGTTACATAACAATGCTTAACTTAAAACATCACTGTCACACCGACAAATACAACAGTCTGCATGACAGTAAGCAGTAGGCCACCAATGTTCCCAAGGTGAAATGTATGAAAATTTACAGCCATATACCTTAAGGTGTCTTACTACTGATATCCTCACATGTTGTAACAGCCTAGGTTATATATGGTGCATACCCCTCCCTCAAAGAATGACTTACAGGGAAATATAACAGTGTTATATACACTGACATCTGGACTGCACAAGGGCACACACATTTTGTCCAACTGTAGCCTACATATATATGGACCCTACCCCACAATTATGTGTGGGGACCACAACATCACTATAATGGTGGCAGGAATGGCAGCACAACATAATCATAGGCCACTACTTAACCTCTTACTGCATGACATATGTACAAAGTTGGTATATAGGTGGAGGACAGAGGCTGGAACACAGGGCCATAGTTGCAATATTGTTGATATACACTGAGAAAGTTGCTGGTATTACAGGATTGGTTGCAACATACCCTTAGTCAAGAATATGAAGTCAGAAACACAAATGGATGTAGCCATATACTGATAGCATTCAACAGACAGAATGCCATTGATATATCTGCAACAAGACCTGTGTGGTGGACAGACAAAACATAACAGCCAATCCTCTGGCCATCATGTGGATAGGCCCACAGTTGAGAGCTATGCAGACAGACTGCATTCCATGCTAAACTAGTATGTACACACAAACCTGTAACACTAGTGGTATACAATGCATATAACAACACTACTCACACTGTCTGTAGGTCTGGAACCTTATACAAATATGAAGTTTTCCTGTGTCTGCAAGTCCTCTTATAAGAGGTATAATGCCGTTATAATGGACACATAAGTTTCAAAGCCCACCACTTGCAAGACAGTCATGTTAGCATGTAATGTAGCATACACAAATGCCATAGATGTGTAATAGGCTTACCTGCAATCTACCATATATATACCCCCCTAATGGTAAGTTGTGTCTGCATGTGACACCTGTCTGTGTTGTAGCAAGGCAGAACAGTGCAGCTGTGCAGGAAGGAGACTTAGAGAGTGTGGACCTGATGTTTGAATGCACCCTATATATATATATATATATATATATATATATATATATATATATATATATATATATATATATATATATATATATACATACATGTATATCTACAGATATACACACACACACACACACACACACACACACACACACACACACCCACACACATATATATATATATATATATATATATATATATATATATATATATATATATATATAGCAATAAGTGGGTGCAAAATGGACAGTTATGTCAGGTGTGAACCCCATGTTGGGAACACATTGCCCTTGTTTGTGAAGGTGGGACTTGTAATTTGAGGAAGGATAGTAGGTGTAATTGGGGAGGTAGGTTAAATTGGAAGACAGATAAGACAGCATACAGGGGCAGTATATGACACATGTGGTGGGTAAACACCTTGGATGAGGAGTGTTGTCTGGAATGTGGAAACCCATGAGCTCCCATATGGAAACAATGGGACCAAGGTCCCCACCCATGAGCAGTCACAACATCATCTTCATGGCCCTGAAGGTGCTTGGGCTGGGGGCTGAGCAGGAGGAGCATGCAGACCCTGTGATTGTGTACTGAGGTCCTCAAGGTACTGTAGCACATCCCCCATGTCTCTGTGGAGCTCCCTATGCACCTGACCCTGGACCTGACTTTGGGTGACAGGATCCTGTCTGTGTGTGCTCCCGAGGGAGGGCAAACACCATCCCCTGAGGTGGTTCCACCTGAAGGTAGTGCAGGACCAGTAGATGTGGAGATTCCAGGCCTGGTTGGGTCCCAGATGTGATGTGGCCTGGTAACATGGCCAGATGAGGTAGGAGAGGTGGTTCTGCTGGCAACTGTTTCCCAAACATGCTATTGTGTCACTGTTATGTGGGTAGTAATAGTCCACACATTCCGGGATTATGTCTAACAGCATGCATAGATATCCCCATTAACACAAAACAAGAGATGTGCAGCAGTCACATAGCAAACAGAACACATGCATATATGGAACCATAGTGGCTCTTACAATGGCATGCAGATGACATTGTTTGTGACAGGCCACCAATGATAGTGTTTCAACATGGAACATGACTACAAACACATAGCACAAATTGTTGTACAATACGATATATGTTCCAACAATAGGTCTTCTGTAGACATACCTGTTGTGTTATGTGATCAGATTGATGTTGCAGATATGGTGGGAGGGAGATAGAGATGTGTATTAACAACTATGATATTCTTGCAGTATGAGGTCCTCAGACCTGTTTCCCCTCTTTATGTCTTTCAAGCAATATGTCCAGGGAAAGACTTCCTATGTACACAGTGGGGAATGATGTCATCATCACATACCTGGTGCAGCACTACAACACTCTGGGTGTACAGCCCATGATCTGCAGGAGAGGACCGCCCTGTGGAATGATCTTGTCCACAGGGTAAATGATGTCAACCTGCATAACCACAGATACGAGCAGTTCTGATATCAATGCACTGATCTACTCTGCCATGCCCATTGGCATGCTGCTGCGGTTAGGGTGGACCGGCTTACAACAGGGGGGGGTCATGCCATCCAGCCCCCCCGACACATGTTGAGAAGCTCCTAGCCAGCCTCAGGGCACCTGCCCGCCTGCAAATACAAGACCCAGTGGACAGCATAGTGGAGGTGGGTGCTACCCACACAATGGCTGAGGAGTATGTGGGTATGGCCACAGGGCACATCAGCAGATCACTATTGTGTATCCGTCCACATCTGTAGTTAGATTATGCATATGTGAGATGAAATATATATAGTCTGTTGCTGCACTGTAGTAATAAACAGATGTGCATAATCTGTAGTATTGTGGGTTTGTACTGTTGATGTACTGTAATGCTGCATCCACCCTGTACGAATGCCATAGGTGTGGCTACTGATATCACATCTCTCACACAATTATGTAGGTCCTTCTGGTATACCTCCGGGGCAGCAGCCTGCAGCTGGTGAGTATGGTGTTTGTTCAGGTTTGCCAATACACCGGTCATGTTATGGCCATAGTATATTCCATGCACACATTTAACACACCTACCCATAATGCATGTTGTACATGTTCAAGTGTTGTTGCTGTTAACTGCACAGCATCACATTGGACACCATGGTGGCGTATCTGAAGGGTATGTAAGAGTCCAGCAATATAACTAACAACCTGTCATTGAAAAATGTGTGCACAGAGATGAACATAATGGTGAGACAAATGGCCTACAGTAGGGACATGTCTGAAATATCACCCTTACACAGTGCTACAACAGTGTATATACCACTATTGCAATGGTAACTTTTACAGATCTACACTACGGCATAGCACAATACTGCATTCCACAACTCTTACAACCTGCAATGTGGTCCTAACATGAGCGATGAATGTGTAATATGGAATCCTATGTTAGGACAGAAAATATGGGGAATACATACCTTCACAAAAAAATGGAAGCATATGTGTGCATACACTCCAGATAACATATTGTGGAAGCAAATTTTGAGGTACTGACAGCATGCATTTTTCTTGAGTATGGACTTTTCAGCAAGTATAGGTCCTCAATGTCACACCAATAAATGGTCTGCTGTCCAGGACGTTTGACCATCAAATGTGCCCACTTACCTGCAACAGAGGCAGCCGTGGCTTGCACACATCTTACAAGCCATGGAATGGATCCCATACCCAACAGGTAGCACCCAGGAGTTGGACATGTAGCCTTACCTCACCATTGCAAATACCATGGCAAACAGTGCAGACAGTCATGTATGTGGCGAGGATGTATGGGACAGGATTAATGTAGAAAATAAACAGATGGCCATCCAAGATAAATGATGACACATGTTGCAAACTGGTCATGCAGACTGCCTAGTAACATGCCACAACACTGAGGATGTTGCAGGAATGTCTAGCAAGTACGGGCTGTGTAGTACCTGTGTCGGCAATTGCCTGAACTCTGCATAAGTGTGGCCCATGGGTTAGGGCAATCAGATGGGACAGTTGTACCACAGGAAACATCAGCCAGGCCTCTCTACAGGTAGCGTGTGCATAACAGCAAAGGTCCCCAAAAGGCATGCGTTGCAATGTGTACTGATGTACCAAGACCATGTTGGAAACCTAGAGACAGTATGAATTATGATAGATGTGCTGTACAACCAACACCTCACCCCACCTCAGGCCTACCATCCCCATCTGTACCTTGCCAGTGTACACCTGTATGTTTGCCATTCATTAGCAGGGACTAGGCCAGTGCACATGGTGTTCAGAGTTTGGGACACTGCAAAATGACACACATGTGTAAGCCATAGTTGTCAAGCATCTGCAGAAAGGCTGAGGGTGGGGAGGAGGAGTCATCATGAAACACAACAGTGCACTGAGGCAGAGATCCAAAGCTTGCTAAGAATGGCTGTATCTGCACACAGTCAAGGTCAGGAATTGTGGCAGACATAACCCTGACTCCTCAGCAATAGTGACAGCACTGTGTGACCTCCAAGGGATGTGCACATGAGTTGACATTGCAATCATGCAGAGTTGGGAGACATTTGTAGGACAGAGTGACCAAATACTGGCAAATACAGATGGCCCATGCTAGTATACCCCTTCCAGGAATAGTGACTGCTGCAGTACACATAACAGTAGGTGCAACAAACCATCATGATAAGGGCATGCAGACATATGCACCTACAAATTGTATGCATCTCAATCAGCATCAGCGCAACTAACACATTTGTTTGACACTGCATTTGATTGCACAGGTCATATGTCACATATCAGGTTTGTGTAATGTTAACATATGCAGTAATGTGACCCCATGGCATATCAAGGAAGAGGGTGACATATCAATAAGGGTGTGTACACTCCCCATAAGGTTTGAAGGTTGTCAGTGTAATTTTATTTTATTAGCCATACATGCACCTTTGGTGATGAGATCTGTAAATCAGATATCAGGCATTCACATATGACATCTGTCCACATATCATCCCAGGTATGTGTCGGACAAACACATAGGGGCTGTGAGCAGCAGAGCAAACATAACTGATACACATATACACATTCAGCAATGGTGTGTAAACCTGTGAGGTATGGTGCACAGTACATGCCAGGGTGCCGAACAGATGTACAGCAATACTGTGTACATGGGTGCAGTGTGTTCCAGGGGAAGGGGCATCACCTACTAACACAACACATGCGTCACAGAGATGTATAATGCTGCTAGCAGGGATTGACTATAGCTTCACTACATGCTGTTGAATGCCATATGTCATGCATGTTGACAGATGGGTAATGAGAGGTCTGTGTGTAATATCTTTGTGCAACCTCACCTGTAAGTGTGTGTGTGTGTGTGTGTGTGTGTGTGTGTGTGTGTGTGTGTGTGTGTATGTGTGTGTGTGTTTGTGTGTGTGTCCATGTATGCACATGTGTGAGAATGGGGTTGTTCATACTTCTCAACTTCTCTTTGAAATCGTGCAGTACATGGACATGGACAGACACATGAGACACCAGGAATACTTTTCTGATATGTAATCTCAGGACAGCTGATAGTATAATAAAGTCTGCAGCATGAAACATGCATTGGGAGGGAAAACTAGACACTAGGGATACTGTTTTAATTGCAATCAGCAGAAAGGTGAAAGAATACCCACGTGTGCAGCATGAAAGATGCATTGGGGAATTACTAAACAAAACAGAGAGTGTTTCCAAATATTACTGTAGTCCACATAAAAAGTTAATAGAGCAACAGATTTTGCATCTATTGAACAATATTTATGTATGACACTCCAGTGCGTGACATTATTGAGTGATTGTAATAGCCCATAATTTATTGGGGCCATGCTCAAGATGTCTGGACAAGACCAGGGTGAACATTGGATGACATCATAGAGCCTTTGAAAAAACGACTCCAATCAAGTTAAAGAGGTAATGGAGTAACAGGTCATGTTTTGTGATCACTTTTTTAAGTGATTAGAAGAATGATACATTAATGATTGGTATTATTGACTGTAATTATTCAAGACTGATTCAGGATGGGGAAATTAAGAGAAAAAACTAGGGACATACTGTAAACTCAGGGACAGGTAAGTAGTGTGGTGGAATGTCAGGGTGTGTGTGTGTGTGTGTGTGTGTGTGTGTGTGCATGTGTGTGCGTATGTGTGTGTGTGTGTGTGTGTGTGTGTGTGTGTGTGTGTGTGTGTGTGTGTGTGTGCGTGTGTGTGTGTGTGTGTGTGTGTGTGTGCAATGCGTACAAAGACGTACAGGTCTTAATGTACATTTCTTGTTTTCCCCTCACAGGGGGCGAGGTGGGTCAGGGTCCCTCCTGCAGGCAATCTGATGTTGGTGTCCATACAGACACTGAAAATGATGATAAGTGTGTTGAGGCACAGGCGGGGTTGTCAGGGGCTGAAGCTGTGCCATCGTTTGACATCTCACTGTTATCCACCCCATCCCCACACACAGTCACAATGTCTGGACACAGCAGCCATAGCCGGATGTCCTGCGGGGTACCACATAGGCAGATATACAGGGGTGCTCATTGGACGGCTGCTGGTCATTGTGCCCCTGGCAGAAGTGTCACATCTGGTACCACCAGACACATGTTTCAGGACATCATGGAGGCGCAGGCACATATGGAACTGTACACCAGACAGGCTCTGAGGCTGCAGAGGGCTACTTATGTTACTGACAACATCCCTGATCTTGCAGGTGCCCTCCGTTATTTTTCAGAGGTCATGGATAGATGGTTGAGTGAGATGGTGGGAATCCTTGACCGTGGAATGTCCATGCTTGAGCATATGATGGGAGTGGTGTGTTGGCCACATGGACGTAGGCCAGCAACACCAACAGCTAGAGGTTGACACGGATGTGCCAGAACACAGAGCTGCTCCCATAGTGGAAGTACCAGCTCCAGCACTGCAGGGGGGTGCTGTCCACACCACAGCAGGCCACGTGCATAGGGCCCTGGCCAGTACCAAGAGGGACCCGGATCCAGCAGACATATATCATCATCAGGGGAGAGTATCATATCATGGCTTGTACCTGGTGGTGCCAGTGGAATGCCTTGCAGGCACAGTTCACATGTCCATGGCCAGAAATGGTGAAATGCACATTCTGACAGGTTCAGTCTACAGTTGTCCAACAAATACCTGTATAGGGCAGCCACATGGCAGAACTGTGTGCATCCATACTCACACACAATACAAACACAGCTAGGGCAACCCCATACCTACACATAACACATCACCATGGCCAAATTAATAATTAAACCCCCTCACTCGCACACATGGTGTCAAATGTTTGGCTCATCCTAGGTCTCTGGCAAACCAACAACACACCCTGTACATATGATGATACCTGTGCCACATCCCTGTCATCCATAACATCGATGCAGGGACAGGCTAATATGGTTCTGATGCACAGGGTGACTGTACTACGGTGTACCAATGTAATGCTGTGTAACATGTTGTCAGCAGTAAAGTTTAATGCTTACATGTCAGAAAGTGTAGCTGTCCAGCCATGATGTATTACAGCTGTTATTAACACTGAGTGATTATGATCTTCATAATGTATTCCATTTGTGTTGTAGGTGTTCATTTGCCAGCAGGAGGATGGCCTGCTTTTGCATCCTACAATGGGTATAGCACTGTGGTGACACCTTGGCTGTGCCATATCCTGGGTACAGGTGAACACATGTCGCAGGTCTGTACAACAGTTACTGCATGTACCACATGACTGATAGGTCTGGGGGTGGAGTATACAGGTGAGTGCATGGTGGCTGATGTCAGCAGCCCTTCTACAGTTGACAATGGTAAGTGTACTGGGTGGTACACACCACATGTTTGTGTAAAACAAACACACAGAGGCTTTGGTGTTGATGCAATACACAGAGAATACTGTACAGATGGATGTGTGTACCTGTGCAAGGAACTCATTGTAGCCTATGTAATTCCAACAAGACAGAATAGGCACAACAACACATTGGGAAATAAGCCGTCCGCTAGTTTAATGTCATTGACGATGGTCCTGGCAGGGTGTACTGGTGTGGGTGGCACAGCCCTACCCTTTGGAGGGTGAGAGGTGCTGTAGAACCGCAGCTAGTGTGATAGACAACTATTTAACCTGTTAACATGAACTGTACAGTTTTACGGCCAGCTAAGCAGGGGGTTACACTCAACAGTAACTGCAATGATGGTGGCTGTGTCCACAAGAGCCACACCTAGCTATATATACCAACCCCAGTATTGCTGTACACCTATACAGTAGGGAAGAGGGCATTTACACATCTACCACTAGCAGTTCTCGGACAGATGACCCCCTGGGACATGTATATTATGCAAATGGAAGTTGGGCCCTTCACATAAACACACACTCTTACTTGGCAACAATGGGAATAGAACTCCTACTTAGGTATGTAGTGCTACTGATGTGTGCGGCCTTAATTGCAGACACCACACAGCTTTTAGGATGAGGTGTGTTCCAGGTTACATGTTACGTGAAGAACATCCCCAGGCTTGTACAGTATGGTAATGGGGAATGTACTGGTTGTTTATGGACAATAGATAATGTGACATATTGTCATATACACATTGACAAGCACATAACAGTCAGACACACATCTGAGAGACCTGGGTTTATCAGTGCTAACTACCTTGTCAGTGTGTCCATTTTGTTACAGATAAGTTGCACACAGAACATGCATAACCGGGCTGGATAGTGTTATTAGTTACCTGTATGGTTGATGGTGACAGTGGTCCCCATACAGTGGAACATGGGACATGTAGTGGGGGTAAAACACAGTATACCCAGCACCCACACCCCAGAGTGGATATTGTACGCACTGAAACCTATAACACTCTGACATACCCACCATCACACATTGACCAGGACTGCAATACAACCCCTTGTCTATCCCGAGAGTGCTACTACAGGGATATGCATCTAATGCACATGCTGCAAGGATAGTAGGGTGATGCATTGTCATGGCTCTCCTACAGTCAGCAACATCACTATCCCTAATACTGTGTGGCAAGGCATATTGTATTAGGAGAATGTGGTCTCAGAATGCTGTATCCTACAAATATACACACATGCACACATACACACACTTGCCAGAACTCAGTGGATATCCCATGTCTATCAACCCATTTGTATAACAGTGTTGTGCTGGTACTGCAAGCCTCAGGTCACCCTTAGGGAAAAGAATGTAACAAGATACATGTAATGTCTGGTACAGCAGCCACATCTAACTATGGAAATGGGGGGTGCGGTGGGTGTGAAGGGCCTCAGGGTATTCACAACTACAGGTCTGCAAACACACAGACACTAATATTCTTAGTAATGCACACATACACATTTGTCAGTACTGGGGTTTATCGGTGCAGGTGTTCATAGGTGTGTACAAGGCTATTGTCCATGGAGAGATGGGAAGTGTAGGGGATGTGCTTACAGTGGTACCATGCCACCTGCCATGCGCCAGCAGGCCATCTATCAACAGATACCACAGGAGTGATCCTCAGGGTGAGAGTTGCATGCAACAGCCAATCATCTGATTGTATCTTGCAGAGGGCCAGTGAGGTGCTCCAGTTGACATGTATGCAACATGTATTACATAACATGGTCAGTGTCTGTCTTGGAAACCTGTACCCAAGCATGTTCTGTTGAATGTGGTAGTGTAGTTGAGCTATCCATGGCATGTGGTGTGTACAGGGTGTGGGTTCCTAGCTGTGGCATTCATAACACAGCTGGGCAGACATGTCAGTGTCAGTCAAGCATAGATTGCCTATAAGTAGCAAAGACAGATACCTGACATCTGCACATCTGTACAGAGGACAGGCAGACATCAGCTAGCCAACTAGCTATGCATTAGGATGAATGTGTTGACAGATAGACATCTGACAGTGATAGGTATGCCATTACTACATGACAGCAGCCATCACTAAACTGCTATACATACAGTAGTCTACAGTTATTCTCCACATGTCAGATCAATATCCAGTAGGAAATATTTAATGAAACACAGCTCACACACCAGGAGCATGACAGTGAGGACTCAGAGTCCATCTTTGCATGCAGGGGAGTTTGGTTCAAGTACTACAATCTGCAATCTACTCTTACTTGGGAAAACACTGTCAACAGTAGTAACGTAATGATATACTACATGCCAGTGTGACTGCATATAAACTGGGATACTACCCATTACTGTAACACATTCAAACAGAAAAGAGTGTTGTACAAGCCATATATACCCAGGTGTCCCAGGCAGTAGACTCACACCCCTTGCTACTGTAATGACAGCACATAGATGCATGTTATGTACATGACATTAAATACACTTATTAAAGATGTCATTACTCTGCTATTTTATCAGATCAGAATGTGAGCACTAGTTACCAGGGCTGAGCCATGCTTAGCAGGTTTCAGCATTGCTGCGATATAAATGCTAAGCAGATTTGCGCACTGGTAAGTGAAGCTGACATGGTGTAGGTGCCTTTTTTTGTTTAACCATATGTTAGCACCGCTTGCCATCACGCAAACTCACACAAACCCACTTAAAGCTGCTCAAAACTGCCTTAACCACTCTGTATCCAGCAGCCCTTGTTCTGCCCAGCAACAAAATAAACAGCCCTTGCAGGGCTTGAACCTAGGACATTGTACACTATAGTCACAGCAGTTAACCAATAAGCCATGACAGCTGTTGTTTTTTCCAATATATCTGTCAGTACACATACTGAATAGTATTGAACAACTGCTAAGACTTCTACAATTGTGTAGTACTTGTTAGTGATATTACTGTTGAATCACATATGTTGCTATATCTAAATATACAAATACCAGATAAATACGGTGTGATACATCTGGGAAGGTATATACAACAGTCATGTTTACTCATAACAAGGATATGGATATATATATATATATATATATATATATATATATATATATATATATATATATATATATATATATATATATATACATATGTAGATATATGTGTACATGTACATACATATATATTCATATATATATGTATATATATATATATATATATATATACATACATCTATCTATATATATATATATATATATACATCTGTCTATAGATATCTATAGATATATCTATATATATATATATATATATATATATATATATATATATATATAGATATCTATATATATATATATATATATATATATATATATATATATAGATATCTCCACATATGTATGTATATATGTATATGTGTATATATCTATATAGATATATGGATATATATATATATATATATATATATATATATATATATATATATATATATGTGTGTGTGTGTGTGTGTGTTTAACATATGTCCAGAACATGTAGTGGAGTCGTACCTCAGCACTAATAGTCGCAACCTCTTAGTGCAAGGGGATATCATGTAAGTACTGCAGGTTTAAATGTAGACTGTTACTACTGTAACAGGGGATGTCTTAACAGAAATGTTGTGTGTGGGAAGTCACATCTGATATTGACATGTATGCCATCAGTTACTGACAGACATCCTAAGATCATCATAGTACAGTACCACAGATATCACAGTAATGGTTCTGTGGAATACAGCAGAGATAGGACCAATAAATGTGGACAGTCTGACACACTCTAGTGAGTCCAGAGGTATACACAGAACCCCTTAGTGCAAGACATGTGGACCAAGCCTTCCAAAGTGGATGTTAATAGCCATGTAAATGGGTATATCATGTAAATATTGAAATACATATGCTCACACTGTTTATGCATTCGCACACTCCTGTCTGTCCTGACACATAATAACCAGAGAAGCAGAGGTTACAAGCCCACATACTACCCACTACTTAGTGACATACATCTGTACAGTATCCCACTGCTTTGTTAGAAATACATAACAGTAATTTTGACCCAGCAGCAGTACATCTGACAAATATCTGGACATAACATCACACTGGCTAAGTACACTGAGCTGCTAGGCAGGTCACAAAGCACTGTGCAAACTACAGGTGAACTGCCACAACACTGGCCTACATTTCTTATGGGGGAATACACATGTACCTGCAAATATAGCAGGGTCTACAGGTATGTAACAGCACAGAGTAACAGACACCTGTGTGAAAGCGCATACCCACAACCAATCTGAACACAGCCACAGCCACATATGGTAAGCGTGCTTAATATTACAGTATATGGACTGTCTGATCAACACCATCCTCGTATGTGCCACTCACACTAACCCTACATATACTGGGCCAATATACAGTGTATTCTGATGCCTGACTATGGTATGGGACATGTGTAGGTTTGGCCCTACAAACATGTACACCGATAGGGTACCATACACTGGAGCAGCATGCAACATCAGATAGAACAGGACAAAGAACAATGATATCTACCATAGTCTGTACACAGGCCAAGGTATATATTCACAATGCACACTCTGTCAACAATCACCATAAGTACACAGACCTCACTACTGTACACACTACAACAGAATGTCCAGGTTTTGTCCTCAAATATAACCCCTACTATACATAACATGTCTAGCAGTCTGATATCTCACTGGCTTGTTATCAGGTATGATGTCAATAAATAATGGAGTGCTGAACATATGCACCTCTTACTGCATGACATATGTACAAAGGTTGACAAAGTTGTGGCTG
Organism: Protopterus annectens; assembly: GCF_019279795.1. Classification (NCBI taxonomy): domain Eukaryota; kingdom Metazoa; phylum Chordata; order Ceratodontiformes; family Protopteridae; genus Protopterus; species Protopterus annectens. The sequence goes on from NC_056735.1 coordinate 938,628,530, forward strand.
GAGGCACAAACACAGGGCCAATATTGACATGTTGCTGTGATAACCTTATACATTTACTGGCGTAACAGGGTTTGTTGTGACATATGTCTTCTGAAGGATATGAAGTCAGTAACTCTCATGGCTGTCACCATGTACTGCCTGCAATCCTCAGACTATGCTACTGAATTTCTAAAGATAGGCCATCAGTGAGTAACACAACACACGTAAGACTCCAGACACTGGCCAGTCTGCAGATAGCCTTAACGGTGGGAGTTTCCTCAACCACATAACACTGTCATGACAGGTATTAAATCATACAGACCAGCCATATCCACACAAACCCTGTTAAATCAACATTACTTCAAATGTAGAAGAGCAAGACTTACATTCTGTACTCATGTCTGGAACATCCCCCTCCTGATTGTTGGCCTGTCTCCACAGTGTATGTTGTAAGAGGTATATCCCATTACCCTCTGTAATGCTGTTTGCCAAACACCGACATGAAGTCCTGCTTACAGTGAATGAAAAGGGCCAACACCCAAATGATGTTCCTAGTTATAGGAGTGTGTTTCCATGCAATTGGCTATGGGAATGTTACCACAGCTGTTCCAAATGCAATCAGCTAGTGAGTGACTGCAATTTGTGCACAGGCCATCAGCTGATCATGAGCATCACTTATAAAACACAAGATGCTGCCTAAGCAAAGCAGGTGTACTTCTCCACATCCACCAGAGAGGGAGTGAGAGAGACAGAGACAAAGTAAGAAAGGAAGGGGGTAGGAGAGTAAAAGCTAAGCATGTTTTTGTCACAAACGTACCAGTACGGAGTTTCAATCCCCTGCCTGACTATGTATTGCTATTACATTTTTATGCAGTTATTGCATGCACCACAGAGTTTACATGTTGGAGAGCTGTCCAAAGGTATATTTGAAGGTGAGTGACATCAGCAACAGTGATAAAGGAGGGATATGGTAGGTGTAGTACATGTGCCTGTCCACAAAAGCAGTTGTCAAGGACGACACAGCCACACCCTCTCAGGGACTCACACACATTATCACAGTTGGCAGGGTCAGAATTATAATTCCTAACTAACTAGTTTGCTACACTACTGTATTACTCAGGTATCACATGCCCCACAGAGGTTATCAGGCTGAAATATGGGTAAAGGGTATGTCAAGGTGACTGAAATCAGAAGGCATGCTTCAGTAGGGCAATGGGAGGTGTACTGAGTGTGAATGGCTTCCAAATCATTAATCTCCACACACACACAGACACAGGTTTGCCAGTACCGACATGCATGGGTTCATTGCTTCACAGGTGTGTAGTGATTGACTGTACCAGAAGGCTATACAAGGCTAGGCAAATGATATACCTTGGCATCAGGCCACATGACAATGGTCTGCAGTGTGGCTCAGGAGTGTAGTCTCTAGATTGGCCCACACAGGTGGATATTATATTCACCAGCCACTCATCTGGGTTACTATTGTGGGTGGCCAGTGCTGTGCAATGCTTTCCATGCATGTGTTCTATATTCCATAACATGGATGGTGTCTGGGATGTGCACATGTCCCACATGCATGCTCTGTGACATGTGGAAGTGTACCTGGGGTGTCTGGGGCATGTTGTGTGGACAGATTGTTATCATCTGATGTGGCATTCCTGACCTCATGCGATGAGAACTGGCAATGGAACTCAGGTTGATCCTGAACCTACACTGACAGCATGATACAGGTATTCACTGGTGTTAGTGGCATCTGTCCATGCTGGGCATGTGTATAAGGCATGGTATTTCCTTTGTGGGTTATATTTGCTGACTCTACAGTTATTGCAGATGTCCAGTGGGGAACATAGCAAAGGACCACTGTATGCAATTATTTGCATATTGTAGGGATGGAACAGGGTGCCATGTCCTCTGTAGTCCACTGCAATCATACCATGGTTACTATCTGTGGGCAATATGCAGGGAACTACCAACATAGTGGTTGTTGCCTAGCCAAGTCTATTTGTGTATGAGAAATGGGTGGAGAGTGTTCTCTGGGCAATACAAGGGTTGCCTATATTGTTCCCCAATCCATAATGTCACATGTAGGGGCATGGATTGTCTACACCAGCCTATCTGCTGCTTGACGTCTGTGGTCCTTGTAAGGTGGACATTGTGACATATAATAGGTCCTCCATATAAGAAATTTGCAAAACCTTCCCCACAATGAGTCCTTTTATTACACAATCACTACCACCTCCAGTTAGGATACTGATGACAAACACACACACACAGTCTCACAGCTGCCATGTCTGGGATTAGAACTCCTATCTAATTAGTACATCATACTATACCATTATGCAGTTATAGGATGCACCACGGAGCTTATACGGCTACTCCTTCCCCAAAGGGGTATTTTAAGGTGAATGACATCAGCAGGCTTGCCAAAGTAGGGCAACAGAGAGTGTAGTGACTGTGAATGGCCACAAATACATTGATCCCTGCACACACACACACAAGCACACACACACGCACACACACGCACACACACGCGCACACACACACACGCGCGCACACACACACACACACACACACACACACACACACACACACACACACACACACACACACACACACACACACACACACACACACACACACACTTGCCATGTCTGGGATTAGAACCCCTACCTAATTAGTACATCACACTATAGCATTACATAGTTATAGCACAAACCATGGAACTTATAGGGCTACTCCTTCCCCAAAGGTGTATTTCAAGGTGAATGACATCAGCAGGCTTGCCAAAGTAGGGCAATTGAGGAGTGCAGTGTGTGTGAATGGGCCATAAACCATTCATTTGGATGCACACACACAACGCTCAGTCACACACAGGTTTACATTTAATAGGAATGTGTATACAGCTGCTAGATGAATAATGACTTGTACAGTCATGTTACACAGTTATCACATGCACCACAGACACTATAGTGCTGAGGGATACCAGAAGCAAATGTCTATAGTGATTGACATTTGCACATCATGTGGTTTTAGCCAACTGGATGTGTGCTGGGTGGGACAGGCCTCATGATGGGAAGCTTTTTGTCACTGTCTGTCACTCTCTTCCACACATCTATGTATGTGTAAATTTGGCCTATTATATTGTGTTGTCCTTGGATATATGTGTGTATTTCTATCCAATGTGTGTGCAAAGAATGACTGGTATGCAATGTGGAGTGTGTACACAAACATCTGCGACTATCAGATATGTATAGTCCACTGTTGTTGCCAGACATGGGCTTCATTTCTTAAGTATGGGAGCATGCCTAGTATGACCTTTAAGTATTTTGTTGTCAGACATGGGCTTCGTTTTTCTAAGTGTGAGAGCATGCCCAGTATGGCCTTCTGCACTGAATGTGTGAATACATTCCAGGTGGGTTGTACTCCAGTGCAGGCTTTTGTGTTCTACACCTACAGCTAGCAACCTGTTTCTGCAGGTTATCTGTAGATAGGTTGACAATATGGGGTCACAATGGGCAAAGGATAGTGGGTTACTGTAAGTAATTGTGTCTGTGCTGCTTCTGCTACATGGTTTTGGTGTTAGCAGGGATATTCAGACATATCTACTGTTTTACACTGTGATGTTTTATGTCATCAGTTACTGACAGGGATACATATTTGCTTGCAGTAATTTCCTGGGGAAAACAGGATGAATGAAGCTGTGTCCAGTATTGTAGTCTACAGCCTACATATTATTGCACAATCATGCCATTCTGGAGGAGGAGCTGCAGGTACTTGCTGATGGGTCTGTGCAAATGGTTCAGCACCTTGGTACTGTGGTGGCTGAGGATGCCATGCTTGTACATCCATCAACGTGATAGTATGGCCATATCCTGCTGTGGCCATACCTCACAGTTGTAGAGATTCACACAGGTTACCCAGAAGCAGGGGTCATATTTCTGGACATTACCCCTTCACATTGTGGTTTCCGAGCAGGTGTGTAGCCACCCATTCCTCTGTTTGCAGGTAAGGATGGTATGTGCACACAGCTGAATTTCAGACTTCACACACTCCATGGCATCCATTCTTCTACCCCTCTCTGTTATTCTATCCTCTTCCGAACATTATGCAAACATTATCTGATAAGTATCCCTATAGTTATCACTTCATCCCAACAGTATTTAGGGGATGGTCCATAGTTCATGTAGTAGGACATGGTGGACATGCTACTGGGATTTGTCAACATGGCCTTGCATTTGGGTTCTGTGGACTATGTCATGTTGTTATTTGGGAGTCTATGAGATAACATATATTGGCAATATGTGTGAGACACATGCTATTGACAAAGGACTCTAGAGAATTTGGTAATGATGCAGGCCATCTGTAGCAGGCCAGTGCATTGTGTCACTCCTACAGTCCCAGGCTGCAAGCCACTATATTCCCCTGGGGTGACAGGGTAGGTGTGCAAGGTGGTAATGTCAATAGTTTCTGTCCTTATTGATCTATTGGTGTGGATGCTGGCATGGTGCTGCTTACAGCTAGGGACACACCTGCATGGGACACCTCTTCAGCATGCTGCATTCTGTGGCTATTCCCAATACAGAGGTGGGGGTCATATTGTACTCATTCCCAACAGCAGGAATAAGACCTGTGAGGTACCTGTGGCTGATGGTGGGGTGAGCTGGGTGCATGTGTGCTATGGAAGCTACTTGCAGCTGACTCACAGATATACGTGAGGCATTCCACCTATGCTGGCTTGTGCAGGGACATCAGCAGTTTCTCAGTACTTCATACCTCTGCCTTTTGTGGTCTGCCATTGTTTGGCCAGATGACATCAGTATTCCATACTACACAGCCAACTAATGTGCTGCTAACCTGTATGTACAATTCCAAAGTTGTGTCCATTTGACAGTAACATTTTATACACTCTCTGTCTAGGGTACTTCCACCTGTGTACTGTTTGTATGTCTGGGCCCACATTCATGCCATGTCCATCTTTCAGATGGTGACAGATATTACATCCAAACAATTAGTATGGATTACTGCTGGAATGTGTCTTGCTGGGATGCATTGTGTTTGGCACTGCAATTGTGAGAACTTGGCCCTGTCATCAACAGTACTGGCCATTGGCCACCAGGACACAACCTACCATGCCAATATACTGACCACTTTCACACAATATACAACACACACCATCCTAACACACACAGACCTGCATATTGTACATGTGCTACAATCTATCCTGCTACTTTGGCCAGTTCAGGTAATCTGTTATTACACCTGCACATACATGTTGCTACATTTAGGACTGTACTATACTCCATTTCATTCTGTATTCTGACCTATTATGCAGACTAGAGGCATATCAGTGTACTACAGTTCTTAGGTTTTATTTGCCTAAATTTCAGTTCAGAAATAAAGGTCTGGAGGGCTGTTCTCCATAGCCATCAATCAGTGTCCTGCAATGGGTTTTGTCACCTTGTCTAGTACTGCCTACTCTGTTGATACCAGTATTTGATGGTGCTGGAGGGCTGACAATGTCAGATGCAATGGTTAAGCACAGGTAGTGTCATGTTTGCAGTGCATGTGCAGGCTCAGGTTGTTCCTCCTTTGAGTCACTCTGTGCCTGTGCAGGCCTTGGCAATGGTGGGGGCTGTGGCCCTGCCCCATGCCAGTTGTTTCCACAGGATCATATTGTGTAGCATGGCACATACAATGACAATTTGGGTACATGTAGCTGGTGAGAACTGCAAGGCTCCACTGGATATGTCCAGGCACTGGAACTGTGACTTGAGCATCCCAAACACATGCTCTATTATGATTCTGGTCTGTGCATGTGCCTCATTATGGAGTTCTTGTTCGGGTGTGTGTGCATTTCTGATGGGTGTCATCAGCAATGGCTCCAGTGCATAACCAGCATCCCCCACTAGGTGGCCATATGGGATGTCCCCACTGGCAAATCTCTGGTACAGCTGTGTCATATGCCAGATATGGGAGTCGTGATAGCTTCAAGGCCTGCCAGCACACACATTCATTATAATATCCTGGGCATCACACATGACCTGGCAGTTGATGCAGGGGAAGCCCTTGCGGTTTATGTAGACTCTACCCTGCTCCCCGCGTGCTGCTTTGATGTGTATGTGCATGCAGTCTATAGCACCCACTACCACAGGGTACTCTGCTATTTGGTGGAAGAGATGCATATTGCTGGTCAATGTCTCACAGGTGTTGAGGAAATATATGTGCTCACTGGCATGTGCTGACATGGCATCCAGGAACTGGTGGAGTACCCTGGATGCTGATGCCTGTGAGATCCCCATGATATCTCCAGTTGGCCTTTGGAAGGTACCTGTGGCTAGTATTCTTAAGCCTACACATACCTCATAGGCTTGCACCATAGTTTTCCTGCACCTACACCGTTGGGTGCAGGCTAGCCATGAGGGGAAAGTTGTGATCCAGTATCATTCCCCTCATTTGCAAAGATTTGCCTGCCAATGTCTAGTTGCAAGTCTGACACCGAGCTGTCCCCTTTAGCAACCACTATTCCCTGGCCTTGTTGTCTTCTGCCTGCAATTGACTATAATGGCAAAAATTGTGATTTTGCCGAAAAAGCTTTTTTCAAGGTTTTACTTTTATTTTTAGGCCGAGCCAGTTTATGCACTGCTGCTCTATACTTAAACGGTCAAAATCAGACAAAAAAAAAAAAGTTATTTTTTTTTTTCTTTTGCAACTGTTTTCCATGCCAATGGCCATATACTTGGCCATTGACATGCTTTCCACATTATATACACCCTTTATTTGGAGCTGTCATGGCTCCGTTTTGAAGTTTGCAGAAATGTACTTGGTTACTAACCGAGTAGTTTTCTGCAGGTTACACTAATCCTGCATGGATGTCTGCCAGCTTCCTGGATCACTAATTCACCTCATTTGCATGGTTTTCACCTGCAAATGGGGTAATTAGCATACAGGAGCTGTGTCCATACAGGAATAGTGCAGGAGCACTCGTGCACATCCTGGGAGCTTGTTCCTGGATTTCTCAGTGGCTGTATTGCCTCCAGCAGTTCCTGCACTATTCCTGTATGCCATACAGAGCTTGCTGAATCCTGGGGATTAATTTTTCACTTTAGCTGTATTCCAACTCACATAAGGTTACAAATCAGTTCTGTTCTCAAGAATAACATTAAAAATGTACTTTAAATGAAAAGACTCCAAACAATGTCAGCAGATACCACAGCATTCAGTGGAGTACCAAATGGTTAACAATGATTAACAATATTTTTTATCAGTATATTTTTTCATCCCAAACACCACCATAGTAAAAGATGGGAACATGTTATGTGGACAAACGCAGTTTCAGTGAAGGTAAAAACAGTCAGTACCATTTGTTGAAACTACTTTCACAGACAGTGGTATCTGCTTTTTTTTTGCACTGTTGTGTGATCTCAGAGTTGGTATATGTAATTCTGGAAGTGTGGGGGAAGCCCCCTGCAAAATCTAAATTTTTGTAATGTTTACCAAAGGTAGTTTCTGCAAACAGTTTTCAACTTGTTTCTGTTTACTGAAATAACCTTCAGCAACTAGATATGAATCCATAAAATACTAATTACAGTTCCTACCTTTTCTTTCTACTACCACGCTTATGTTGCCATCCCTACTTGTGCAGCTACCAGCATAGTAATAACTATTGCCCTTTTCTAGTATAATTTGGTGCATCCATAGTTGAGAACCATTGAAAGTGGTTAGCAGTTCTCCCTCATCTGTGATCTTGCACCTGCATGCAATATTCCTAACAGACTCTAACAATGGAGACTCTTACATACAGTACCCAAACTGTGACCACATTCCAACTATGAATGTACCAGTGCATGCAAAGTATGGCTGTACAACTCCCTGACCATCACCACAGAGCAGAGCTGCTCCACAAGAGTTCAAGCAGAATAAAATAACTAGTCTTTGGGATCATAATCTCCTGTCCACCCTCTCAGCCCTTATAGGTGAGGGATGTTCCCAAGTCACAAAGTTATGATCAAAAACATTCCACATGCACAGTGGCACAGAGGTTAAGACTGTTTCAAACCTTCAGGTCTACACAGTTCAGTCCTGTCCATTGGTTACTGTGTAAAGTTTGAATGTTCTGTTTGTATCTGAGTGAGCTTTCTTTGCCTACTTCAGTCTATTCTTGCCTTCTGAAAATAAATTAGCTGATTGACTACTTTAGAGTCCATATATATTTAATTTCCATTGTTCTTGTGGCCTAGATCATGGTTGAAAAGGGTCAAAGGACCAGTTCATTTACTCAGTTAAATTAATTATGAACAGAAGTTAGCCTACTCTAATGCAAATATTAGGCTGCATAATAGACATATTTCTACCAACATTTATTTACATCAGGAAACAGAAAACAGAGTATGGCAGGCCAAACTGAACTGAACCTAATGGGCTTGTTGTCAAGACCAGCTCTGAATAGGTTTCCCTACAGGTTGGCAAATGACAACTGGCCATTTTATGAATGGCCAAATGTCTTTGCCCAACAAGGTTCAGTTTCTGAATGAAAATTTGGCAACCTGAACTGCACGGAGGAAAGAGGTGGTACAATCAGGAAAAAAGTAGAAGGATGGAGGAGGTTACTAGGGATCAGGAGGAGGAGTTAAGTAATGAGAGTGAAAAAAAGACATCTATGACATGGCACCTGTGGAATTTGGGGAGATGCATTAGACACTGTCCAGTATTCACAAATCCTACAGTCCTGAAATAGTCTCATGTTGTTTTTGCCTGCCCCCTCTTGAAGTAATCTGCAGCAAAATTAGCCAGTTTAATGCCACTCAGTCAGAACAGGTGAATAACACTGACTAATGTGAATGCACAAGTCATAAGAAGCCAATGTTTGAGTTGTTTATTTAAGAAGCCAATGTTTGAGTTGTTTATTTACATTTTTTACAGCACATCACTCATGTACAAGGAACACTTTTTAAAATATAGTGATGTTATCCTGAGAAGATGACAGAATAACTGGATGTGAGATGTACCTATCTCTTTGGCATGTACTTGACTAAACATATGCAACAGCTGGAACATGTTTAAAGGTTCCTTACTAGGAGAATCCAGTGTCTAAACACATTGTCTTATACAGATCACCTTAAAGCCCTATCACTATACCCGGTCTCCTATAGGTTACTGAGAGATGATCTATGTTTGGCATATAAGGCATCCTTGGATCCAGCACTGATGAACCTTTTGCACATCCACAAAACCAACAGTATCAGAACCACTAGATCCAAGGATTTAAATTTTGCTTGTGACATAAATAGGACATATTGATGAGACACAAATGTGCCTCACAGGATCCTGATGCACTGGAACAAGCTTCCCATTCATGTGACGCAGAGTCCATCCCGAGCCCTATTTATGCATAACTTTGATCAATGGATGGGAAATTGGAAATCAGCCCTAGGGTTGCCACCTATCCATTTTTTTCTGGAATATCCGCAAATCAAATTGATTCTCTGGTAGTCTGGAAAAGACTGTACAAACTCCAGTATTCTGTTTCAAAAAAGGAAACAGAGTATTGGAGTTTGTTAAATCGGCAGATTTACTATGCTTTTTTACAGAAAAGCATAGTAAATCAGCTGAAAGCCGGCATTAGGAAAGAAAAAGAGGGCATTCCCATCAGTGGATGTCATAGTGATGTCACAAAATGTGTGGGGCATGGATGGAATAGGGGTGGGGAATGGGCAAGTTTATGGGTAATGCAAGGGTTGTGGACTTACTTTGGTTTTAGCCACAAAGAAAGGTGGCAATCCTAATCATTCTGGGTCTGGTCCCCATGTCTCTGATAGACAGAGGCAGACAGTAACTATGCACAGATACATTGGGTGGTGCAGTGGTGCAGCAGTTAGCATTGTCACCTCATAGCAAGAGGATTTCTGGTTCAGTTCTCAGCTGGGGTGCCTTCTGTGCATAGTCTGCATGTCCTCCCTGCATTCAAGTGGGTTTCCTCCTGGTGCTTCAGTTTCCTCCCACATTCCAAAGTCATGCGTCTGAACTTTTTCTTCCTGGGCTTCAGCTGAAAATTTGTTCTGTCCCAGTTGGACTTTACCAGTAAACAAATGTTAAATAAATAAATACACCACCCCCAAAATAACCTTTGGAAACTTCCTAACAAACATACCCCCCACCCAAAAAACACCCATGATACATAGGGGACACAACTGAGTTTGGTTGCATGGCTAGGCTTTTAATGTCCCTGGTCATTGTTAACTTAGTATATACCTATGAACCTATGAACTTGAGTCCCAACTCAACACAGCATCAGCCAATAAGACTGCTATAGGTGTGAGATATACAAAACCGCCACTAGGTGTCACCTATAGTACAGGCCTAGCAGCCTTCCTCTCCCAAAAGATGTGATCTGATGTCATCTGCTCAAGCAAATCCTTCCCAACCTGGTCTCTCATACACCTGTGCCTCTAATTAAACACAGGTCACCTTGGCTGTAGGCAGACTTCCTCTGTCTATGGCATGGGGCCATGTCCAAAGTGCAGTTCTTTTAGATATGATCAGCTTTTTTTATACAGTTTGCTGATGTGGGATTTCCACATGGGTTTAGTTTCAAACTTGTTGTTATGCCTGCATTGGATGGATACTGATACCTGAATATATCTACCTAAGAGCAAGCAAAATTCAGAATAGTAGGCAGACTGAGTACAAGGTCTGCTAAGCAGTAAGTTTAGTAAATACCAGGTGATTTAATTTGAAGAAGTCCTTGAAATTAGAGTTGAATTGCAAACACACCCAGAAATACAGAGAAAACCCTCTGCTTAGGTACTGTTAAAATCATAGAAGTGAAAAGATAATATGATTTCACATTTGGAACTTGAGGACAACACCTCAGTCATACCATGCTGGCAACACTGTTATTGGACAAACAAGAACCTCTGGAGATACGAGTGTTGAGTTTTCCCTTAAGAGCCTAATATTTTCGAATAGGAAACCTCTACCATGGTGATAGGCATTAACAGGGTCTGTAAAGCAAGCTTTCAGGGAGACGGTCACAGTGTGATAGTCAGATTTTACTAGGGATGGGATGACAAGTGGGGTGGCACAAAGCATTAATGAGGGCAAAAATAGAAAACTGATATCTATGGCAGGCAGGGGGACAGTTTGATTAAGTGCATTGATATTTACAAATTCTAAAAAGTTTCGGGCATATTTGTAATTAGTAGTATACATTTGATAATAGTATATGCTTGTATAGTTGTCACCCATAAGAAAGATAGTTGATATAATGCTTAACTTTTCTAACTGGTTAACTTGTTTTGCATGCTCTGAATATGCCATATATAGGGTTATATAATTGGCTATAATTAATTTTATTGAGCAATACCACGAGTTTTGCAATTCCTAGATTTATATTGTGGATCTGGCAAGAGACAACAGGGCTACAAATGCATATAGATACTCCCTTACAGTTGTTGGTGGATCTGAATGCATGATAGGCATTGCACCCTGGAAGACAGGAAGTGCTATTACTACACGAGAGCCACATTTCTTTAATTGCACAAATGCAGAGTTCTTCAAGGCTGAGGAAGGCATCAAGTTTAGACATTTTGTAGTTCAGACTTCTGGCATTCAGCAGAGATACTTTGATGTTGTCTGTATCAAGATGTCCATTAAGTGAACTCTGTTAAAAATGTCACTATTGGGGTAGCAAGAATTTTCAACAATAAGAGAAAACTCATGCGTGGGTGGTGGGGTCTGTTGATATTTCATCCTATGCAGACACACAATGTATTTGTCTCTATTGACACCAATTTACTAGCCAATAACTGAAGCAAAATATTTTGTCTGTGAAGTTAGGCAAAATTCTTGATGATTGAAGAATGGTGCTCAGTGCCTAGACCTTACTTCTTTGAAGATAAGAGTGAAGTACTCAACAGTGCCCCCTTGCATCATCTCCCATGTTGGAGTGCTTGTAATCATTCAAAACACATGGACAGCTATAAGCTTCTAATCACATCTGGCAGAATGCAGGAATACAAAGGCCCTAGAGGAAGCCCTAATCTTAGCACTAGAGAGGTAGCTAGGCATCACTATATCCTTTGCTAACATACTGAGTGCTATTTCTCTGTGCCTTACAATGGAAGCAGCAAATGACCAAGACATTTCTAGGATTTAGTCCTGTCTTATGGGACCATAATGGTACAGACTTATACTACTGGTGATTCCCAGTAGCAGTAGGCATGGATGCAGGTGTGGGTGTGGTGTTAGCATTTTAGCTACATGGTTGAAGCAAGCTAGGATGACCTCTACACGGCTCAGACAAAGAATATGTAATACCTCCGCATATGTAAGAGTTTTATTGTGGTGTTGTAGTAATAGTAATAAAGTGTTGTTATAGTGCTATTTACTGACCAAGGATGGAACAGAGATACAAACCTCCAGTTTACGTAAACATAACTGCATCTCTCACAGCTGGAATCAGTATGTCACAAGAAATGTGTTGCCAGCAAACATAAGGCAGTTGCTACATTGCCTCAGAAAACCAAATGCTAAAAGGCTTTTTAAGGATTAGAGTAATGCAGTCTGGGAGTGCATTGTGACAGGTAATGATTTTTGAGACCAATTAGTAACTTGAAAAACAGCTAACAGAAGTTAAATGCAGTATAAATCTAAACCCAGTACAAAATTGTGATTGTTGAAGGCACGCAGTACAAAATTAGCTTAGTCACAAAAGTAAAGGGAACCAATTTTGATTGAGATTTTGTCTGAGAATAGCTGTAGCCAAAGATGGTTTAAGTGAGCTTATTCAGGAAAATATTGGAATGCCTATAGATAAAATACACTTTTAGATTCTAATAATCAGTTAATCTCTCCACCAGAACTTTCAATATTCAGGTGGAAAGGACTTTAAATAACGCTCTGCGTAAAAATGCACACTACAAACCAAACAATAGAACAGTATAAGCAATACAAATCAAGAAATGTGCTTTCCTACACAACAGTTTAGTGACACAGCAAGTTCAAGTGGGCTTTCACAGTAAAACTGTGAGATGTTTATAAATAAAACACATTATTACCTTACAGAGTTCAAATGTAGTTAATCCCTGGGATTCTTTAACAATCGTGTACACATTGCAGAGTCTTAGTGTGATGAGCAGTAGTGCTAATCGAATATGCATATTATTTATCTCACCTACATAGAAAAAAGCCCTTTTCCATAGTCAGCAATAGTGTTCTCGGCCATGGAAACGTGCTTGCAAGCAACAACAATGTAAACAAAATGGATCGCATGTAGGCAGAGCTCAGATATGAGTACACGCTGTAGCCCACACATATTAAGGACAAGTACAGAAAAACAATATAGAATGAGGAGAAGATAATGGAGGAATTGTTTCACAAAAACAAATGTGATATAATAAGTTAGTACTGCTGTAGATGGGAAAAGTTTTAAGTGTACTCATATCTTGCAGGCAAATGTGATGAAAGTGTATAAGAAGCATTTCAAATATCAAACCTGTAAGACTGATAATTACTGTGAATTTCAGTCCTACAGGTATGCACACAAATGATAATGGCTATGCTGATAAAGGATATGGATAGGGACATAAAGCTACATTGCAGCAAAGGGAAATGTAGATGTGATACACATGTTAATTAAATTGTCAACCTGAGCTAATAGTTTGCAATGACAAAGGATACATTATGGGAAGAATGCATAAAATGCAGTCATAGCAAGATGTATATAGAGGGAATTGATGTATGAAAGCTGACAGCATCAATGTATTACCATCTCAACATGTATACATAAGAACAAAAGGACCTTATAGCTGTAATTTCAGGCAACTCAAATATTGACAAATGTATGCAAAGAAATTACAGTGATGCCAATGATAATCACCTATGAGCATGTAATAGACAAGCAAATAATGTATGCTTATATAAATGATACATGACAATTTAATAACAAATAGCATACATAAGTGACCAAGGTCATGACTGAACAGATAACATGTCAGGGGTGCAGTTTTGCCATTCCTGATTTGCAAGCATGTCTGACATACTAATACTGGGCATGCTCAGTTGCAGTTACAAGGGGCAGTAACAGAACAGCAATTCAACAGCTGCAACACACTAGAAAGTATTGTCAATCACCAGTCACATCTCCTGATGGTTACCTTGCATTCCATACAGTTAGACACATTTATGGAATCACACATCTGTCAGTTAGGAGTATACCGTGACGGAAACAACAACGGTATTAAACACATGACTATTGGGTGACATTAAATATGGGCCACAATTATCTTGTGAATAAGTAATGCATATGAGCAAGGAATGACCTTAGAAACATTTGTAGCATGTCCTTTCAGAACACATGCTTGAACAGATATCGGAGTGATACATAACAATCATGGGTACCACAGACATACGCGTAGTGGTCACATAAGGAAGAACATCTGCAAAGGGCAGACAGCACCATCATACTATATAAGGTGTACTGATGACCTACCTGTTATGACACTGCATGAAAAAGATGGCCTGTGAGTGTGTGTAAGCCATTGTAGTCTGACAGACAGATGTTGCCATATTCAGACCCCTGCCTGTTATACTAGGCACTCTCCAGACCTCTGCATTGACTGCATGTGCCACATCAGATAACAATGAGGGTTGTCACAAATAACTGAACTGAATGTGTGTATCTTCACAGGAAGCATGGGTATTATAGGAACAATCAAATTGAGATAGAATGTCAGAAAAGAGCTGCGCATTTTACTGTCTACATGACACTGAGCATTGTCCTAGAAGTGAACATCAGTATATCTGTGTAGGTATGCTATAAATGTCAATACTCAATGCACATACCACAGGAGCATTCACAACATGACATACCCTGAATAAACTTTTCAGTGCCATGCAGTCACAACCTGTGATGATATATCATTACCCAACATAAAAATGGATAACAATAGCTAGATACAATGGTGTTTATCTAATGGCAGTACATTCATATAATGTCACCCCTGTCTGGAAATGAAGAGCAAGCCATGGGACTCTACTGACTAATGACATCTGGATGAATAAAAAGCTCCACAGAGGAAGTCTTACCACTAGTATAGTAATCCGCCTATGCTAAATTATTACATTACATCATCTGTATGTGTGGTAAACAATCTCTGAAATGAAGGGGATCATGAAGATCTGTCACAATGTCAATGGACACATTATCACCATAGTAAATGTCAGTCATGCCTTGCAGTATAAAGTCCAGCAATGCTAACAGGCAATGAATTTGGATGTTGAACACATGAACATCTGACTGCAGACAATACATAGATATTTCCAAGGATAAATGGACTATGGTAAAAATGTCACTGCAAGTGTGGCATATGTGATTATGTGAAGGCATTACATTATGTTCTTTCTGCAAGACATGTGTGTGCCTATGATTGCTGTAGTACATCATCAACAGACAGCATGTTGTCTCATTCCCTCTTGCCAGGGAATAGCACATCTTAGAAATGTTATTTAAGAAACATGGAAGCCAGTGTCATAATTTCTTTGAATAAAAGCATTAGTATGTGACAAACTGTCATTGCTCTTTGAAAGAGGGATCAATACCTGTATGTATACAAAACCAATGTGCATGACAGCAGTGTTAGTGACATGTACAGTCACAATAACATTGACACTATGTACTCTGAGCAATAATGGTTGGATTTCAAATAACTACCCAGGATCACAAGCTAAATAACATTGCCTGAATCACAAGTGTCACATGAACATGTTGAGGTACAAATGAGACAGTGCACAGTTAAATGGTTAATGTCATCACTGTTAAGATGGACACTTTAAGCTAACGTGTTCAAAGTTCACAATAACACAGAACAGCTGCACATCATATATGTCTTTGCAGAATAGTATACAACCAATGAGGGTGAAGGACACACCCACAGCTGGACTCCAGCAACCTAGATATGTCGTTTTTTACAATGTACAAAGCACACTATAAAAGCCACACAACACAGGAGAATGCACACTTTAAATATGACATACTGCAATTGTGTGGACAAAATATTATTTTCGCTGGTGATGCTAGAATTTGCTATTGTCACAAAATGCTACTGTAATTAGAAGGATATATAAAGGTAGTAGTGAGGTGGCCAATGGTATATGACAGTAGTAACTGCCACATGGTTGAAGCAGTGATGGAATTGAGTCACCTACCTATCCAATTACACCATCCACACAACACATTATCAACAGCCAGTGCCACAGGAGAATATTGAATACAATTGAGACATATAGTATCCATGAAGGGTGGCATTGACAGTGTATTGCCAAGAAGATTTATCTGGTAAAATTAGTTTTACAGCTAATTAGAGCATGTAAACGTTGCCACTGCATATGTGTGTAAAACATCATGACTGCATTGGCAGTCACACTTGCAGACATTAAGCATTGCTGTAGCTGAACATCCTATGTAGCTATTTATATGTTATTGAGAATAGTGCCAGACATGCAGGCACCACAGGAGATGTCTGACATTCAAACAGCTTCAGCTCACTTGCAAAGCAATGACCACATCATTGTGTTGAACCAGGATTGTAGGTAAACCATATAATGTTGTAATTGTGTGCTCTTACTGATGCCACACAAAAAATGATATGTGCAGAATGGAAATGTTCTCCCCCAACCCCACTTAACAAATGTTTGCATCACTTCCCCTCTAAAACATTAATTGCCTATCTTTGAACCCATGACATTGTTATTCTAAGCATTAAAATGCACATTTGTGGACATAGTAATGCCTAAATAAGAGAGTTTCCTTTAAGTAATGCATATCAAATTGTAATCAGTACATTTCAAACAGTATGCATAGCTACATCCTTGTGTAGTACTGATGTTGTATATGTGAACAATGGTCTTAGGGGATGATGTAGTCATGTTTGAGTTTAAAAGCTGTATACAGAGATGTATCACATTGAATGAGCACATGCTCATCTAACTCTAAACAGCCACACACACACACACACACACACAATTCTACCAAAATGGGCATTAAACCTACCTATCTAGGTTGCACAATCTAGAGAACACTGCAATAGTCACAAGTGCCACTAGAGATGTCTTTCATGGGATAGATTGCACTTTTGTCAGGATGACCTCATCAGTTTGTTTCATCTCATCCATGATGTTTCTATGAAAGTTGTTATAAGGAAGCTGTCTACACATTTAAATGTATCTTTTGCAGGGGAAATGGGGACAGCAATAAGCATAACACACACACACACACACACACACACACACACACACACACACACACACACACACACACACACACACACACACACACACACACACACATACACAAAAACACACACATTTTCTATGACTGGTATCAAACCTCCTACTTATTGGGTGTACACAATTTAGAGAGCACTGTAATATTCACAAGCACCACAGGGAGAGAATGACTGTCATTGGAGAAAGTGTGTGTCAGAGTGGATGTCACTATAAAATAGGGATAAGTGACCTGTGAGAACAGATAAATGTGTTTATCTCAGGAGATGTGGATATACCACTGAAGGATGCACATAGTCTCACACACACATATACAAGTCTTTCATGCTGGGTATTGAACCTCTTACCTATCTAACTTAGACAGAAAGCAATGTAATATTTGCAAGCACCACAGGGCAAGTCTGACTCTTAAGGGACAGACTGCCTTTTGTCAGGATGACCTCATCAGTGTGTTTCAGAGAGGATGTTACTGTAAAATGTGGGATAAGGGAGCTGTGAGAACTGTTAAATGTAATCTTTAGGGAAAATGGATACACACAATTTCTCACACAAAAATAAACACACACAAATCTTCCATGCTGGGTATTGGAACTAATACCTAACTACGTTACACAATCTAAACAGCAACTACTAGTCACAAGTGCCACAAGGGAAGTCTGACTCTCATGAGACAGACTGCACTTTTGTGAGGAAGATCTCAGCAGTGTATTTCAGAGAGGATGTTACTACAAAATTAGGGATAAGGGAGCTGTGGTAACAGTTAAATGTATTATTATCGGTGAAAATGGATACACAAAGTTTCACACACACAAAAATCTTTCATGCTGGGTTTTGAAACACCTACCTCTCTAACTTACACAATCTAGAGAACAATCTACTAGTCACAAGTGCCTCAAGGGAAGTCTGAGTCTCATGAGATAGACTGCACTTTTGTGAGGAAGACCTCGGCAGTGTGTTTTAGAGAGGACGTTACTACAAAATTAGGGATAAGGGAGCTCTGTGAACAGTTAAATGCATTATTCTCAAGGAAAATGGATACACAAAGTTTCACACACACACAAATCTTCCATACTGGGTTTTGAAACACCTACTTCTCTAACTTGCACAATCTAGAGAACAATCTAATAGTCACAAGTGCCACAAGGAAAGTCTGAATCACATGAGAGAGATCGCACTTTGTCAGGATGACCTCATCAGTGTGTCTCAGAAAGGGAGTTACTATAAAATTAGGGATAAGGGATCTGTGTGAACAGTTAAATGTATTGCTCTCAGAAGACATGGATCCATCACCAAGGAATACACACAGTCTCACACACACATGCAAAAGTCTTCGGTGCTGTGTATTGAATCTCCTACTTATCTAGCTTACACAATCTAGAAAGCAATGTAATAGTTACAAGCACTACGGTGGAATCCATACAACACCTATCTGAAATTGAATATTGGAATATTGGCAGAAATCAGTGATTGGAAAAGATAGTGCTGTGCATCCTAGGTCATGCAGCAACTGCATATGTGTGCATAGGGCAATGTTGTAGCAGTATGATTGTCAAGTGTACTGACATACTTTGATACTGCAATGTACATTGTGATACTGTGAAGGACATTAACATGTTCTACATAATAGGATCATATATACACATTGACTGTTGCACACCACTGGAGTATCAATAGAAAATTCTGTGACATCATGTCAGGATGATTGCACACTTGTATTGTGTCATACTTGCACTATGTGCATTGGCAAGACAAACATGCAAGTCATACATAGAACAGTAATGGATGTGGTGAGAATAGGTTAACCAAGCTGATAGCATGGTGTAACTGTAAAGACTGCAGAACAGACATATTACTTTACAAAAATGAATTAACTGAGTTACATAATTCAAAACTCATGATCATTTTTGGGCAACAGTAATATAGACATGCAAACTTTGTGCAACAAAAAATTATGATTCTTTTATCTATTTTTTTTCTTGCACTGCTTAAGTGCAGTACCACCAAGCTGATTTGCTCTGTTGATGTCATAGTGTTAGCACATGCATAATCATATCTTGAAGTGTTGAACTTAAAAGAGTAGCTAGCTGTATTATATGTTGATCTGTGCTGACTACTATGCAAAAATCTTTACAAGTCAGCATTTACAATAGGTATCAGGTTGATTAGTGTAGCACCTTGATAATTTGTGCTAAGTAAAGTGGTTAGCTAATATGTACAGAAGCAGTCCTCAGACAAAACACCATGAGGCATGTTGTCATGCATATATATCCAAACATTTTCAGCATGCTAGCAATTAATTTATACCTGAGTGTTAGTTTGCCACAGTAAGTAGAAATTAATATTTGTGAAAGTTAAGAGTTGACAGCAGATATCAGAAAACCTGAAAGTATGAAATAGTCTTTATCATTCACTTGACCACTGTAATCTGTACATCCAACTCTTAATCTTATTTAAATTCACAGTAAACTGACAAAAACATAGCTTAGAACAGCAGTACAAAGAGAGACAGCATAATGCAGACAAACACAATCAAATCTAGATATATTGCTATAAACATTGTACTTCCATTTAGCGTTAATTGCCCTGCCCAAACATTGTGCAAATGCAGAGGTGGTAGAATAACTTATTTATTATCATTTTATTTAACATTTCTTTACCAGGAAAGAGCCCAGTTTCATCAGAGGCTCGAGGAGAAATGCTCCAGATGCATGCCTTTGGAATGTGGGAGAAAACCGGAACAAACCCACATGAGCACAGGGAGGACATGCAGACTCTGCACAGAAGGCACCCCAGCTGAGAATCAAACTGGAGAACCTCTTGCTGGGAGGCAGCAACACTAACCACTGCACCATTACACCAGCCAAGAAGACAAGGCATTGTCCAATAATGATACAGAAGGGAGAAGATACATCATCATGGTGACATGGAGTGAGGAACAAAGTAAATTATCACTGGAGAAGGATAATGGTGGCTCACAACAATATGTAGCCAACTGGTACACCTAAATAACTGAACAAAAACAGTCATTGACACTTTGCTAAAGGCCAGAATCGAACTCACGGCATTATTGCAAAATCTTGCTACACATCAAGCATTAGCTAACTACATCACAAAGAAATTACTATTTCTGAAGCAGAATAAAAAACTTATGGAAGCAGGAGGGGTGAACAGAGAGAGTTACAGAGAAATGCAGAAAGAAATATGACAAATATGTTTTGTAGAACATGTAGGAATATCTGTTTGGTGTTTTAGTCTTATTTATTAAATCATTATTCATCTGTCCTGTTATGTACAATAAACTGATTGCTACAGGTACAAATAAGGTATAGGAGAGTGCAATAAACATAAATACTTAACCAGGATAAGATTGGCTTAATAAGTCTCCCTGTTAGGGCTTCAATGTGTTTAATAATGAAGTCTTGCTGCTTCATTACAATGATATGTCAAGGAAATATGTCATATGTACAGAAATACAAACATTTGCAATTAAATATATGAGAGGAAAATGAACAGTTGTAAAATAATAAACTGACATGCAGCTGTAATCCCATGCTACTATGCCAAAAATTCAGTCTACAAACTGGGTAATTATGTCAATACTTCACATAGGGACTGTTAGTTCAATATGTCCCACAGTCTAATAAATGTTACATTAACTGTTCCACAGTATTGCCTTTAGTATGATGTTAATCTATATTCCCAATACCTTACTGGATTTAAGTACATTTGAGCACCAGTAACTGGACCATTGCAGATTAAATTGACATTTTCAGCTTTTGCAATAAGAAGTCAAACAGCATTCACTGTCACTCAGCATTAGTGTGCTATGCCAAACTCCACTCAAATGCCAAGTACATAAAGTGAATTCTTTTTCATGGGATATTTTTGGCCATGTGTGTGTCATGTGTTAATCTATTCTTTGGCCAGATTAAATGTGTGAAAAAGGGGTGGATAGGATAGTGGTGAAAATTGGGTTGGCAAGCAGAGGGTAGTAAAAGGAGACAGGAATTTGTAGGAAGGTAGTGGGAGAGCACAATAGCTATCCATTTCTTCACTGCATCAATGTACAATTGTACACTCAATTTTATGACTTTGCAGAGTCACCACTCCAGTGATGGTTAACAACAATGGGCAATTGGACCTAATCAAAGTTGTCAGGATGACACATAGCTGAAGTGGAGAAGTGGAGAGCTGTATATGGGGCATAATTTTTTTGTGGGATAGTTGCCCATTTTTTATTTATTTATTTTTTATTTTTTTGCAAGAGAGAGAGAGAGAGGAATATTGAGAAAAATGTTTAGGAATGAGAAAGCATCAGCAGACATATAAACCATACAAGACAGACATGGATGGTGGTAGAGACAAAAGGCTGGGGAGACCTTGATTGAGGATAGGTAGGTGACACTAGAGATACACCTAGATCTGGTATGAGAACAGTTAGAATCTAGTCCTCACCATCAGAACTGTTGTCACTGTCTCTTACAGCAGCTCCCTTGCTCAGTGCTTGATGTGACATGATTTTTTCAATCTGATACAGGACCTTTATAACCCCGCTGATACATGCACCAAGGCCCGTCTCCATTATATTCTCTACCATACCTGTCAGCTCCTGATAGTTGACAAAATCACCAACTCCACTAGCACTGTTCCTGGAGGGTATCACTGCACCAGCAAACATGGCAGAGCTACCTGACATACTTGGAGCAAGTAGGGCAGAGGATGTTGAGGCAACATGAACAGGTTGTGACCATGAAGTGCTGGGTGTCTGTATTGCCATCTGTGGATGTGTGGCAGGCTGAGACACAGTGGTAGATGCACCTTTCTGTGCTGTTGATAATCAATTTTCATCAAGTTATGCTAACAGCAGAATGTTAATAAATTATCACCCCACCCCCAAATAAGAGTTAATTAGATACATGTCATGTAACAGTACTGTATACTTCAAACAAACTTTTATTTATTTACATTTGTTTACCGGGAAATTCCAGCTGGACACAAGTCTTTTTCAGTGGAGGCCTGGGGAGAAAAGCTCCACAGAACAATAAATGTGCAGCAGAGTACATGAAGAACAATTGAATATACATACAATAGCAAATAATATATACTGCAGCAAACATTAGCTATACATACAATATGAAACATAGTAATGAACAGATATACCAATATCTAGCTAGAGGCTAGGAATAAAGGTAGGATGTATATACAGATAGTACTAAGCTCAAACGGATACTGTTCTAAACTCATATACCTAAATCTTATATACAAATATTGCACTAAACTCAAGCAGATATAAAACAGAAGCTCCATTTGAAGGTGGAACAAGCTAGAAGGGCTAATGGGATGGAAGGGGAAGATAGATGAGTAAGAGAGGAAAATGAGTGAGTAGTATATGTGGTAGTGAGAGGAAGCTAGGTGCAAGTCAGTTGAATATGTATTTGGAGTTGAGATGAAGTGAGGTAGTTAAGCATGTTATAACAGGTCTGAGAGATTGAGTGAGGAGGGAAGGGGAGGGTAAAGGGTGAGCCAGAGACTGCAGAGGAAGGAATGCAATGATCAGACAGTGTGAGACAGGGTGGCTAGGGGAGGGAGCGAGGTAAAAGGAGGGTTACTTTTCGGGATTGGTGCATGGGCATAACCAGAGACTTTTTAAGTGAATTTTAGTGCAATCCTGAAGTAATTGCAAGAAGGTAGCATGGTTATGGGGGGAGGATTGTTCTATAATCTGAATATGATGCAGGAGAATAGTGCTTCTCTCCCTGAGTTCATGGGTCTGGTCACTAGAAGTAGATTTTTGCTGCTGGAGCATAGTGGTCTAGTGGAGCAGTAGGGCTGGAGAAGGTTCTGAAGGGATAAGACTTTAAGAGGATGGTTTACTAACTTGTGGGTGAGAGAGAGTCGATTAAGGTGAAGAAGTTGAGGGAATTCAAGCCAGTCAAGTTCTCTAAGTGAGATACAGTGGTGACTGTAATAAGATGCACTAGTGACAAACTTAGCAATTTTATTGTAGCAAGCCTTGAGTTTGTTTAGGTCTGTTTGTCTAAGGTAGGTAAGTATAGAAGAGGTGTTGAGTAAAGTGAAGATTAGGTGGGAATTGGCAGCAGAAATTCTGGCTGTCTTGGTGAGGAATTGTTTCTTTCTGTACAATGCACCTAGTTTTTTGTGAACCTTTTTATGGTAATAGAAATGTGTGTCAAATCTGAGATTGTTATCAATCTCAACACCATGTAGTATATATAATTTACAGGTATGACTATTTTTTATGATTTTGCAAGGGATAAGCCCACCTGCACCCCCACACCCACTGCAAATTATATACACTAACTCTGAGATCACACTACAGTGAGGAAAAGGGTAGTTCTCCTGATCCTGACTGTACCGTGATCTGCATTTAAAATATATACCTATTTCGATATTCCAATCTCCAGTGTTGTGAAGTCTTGTTGTAGTGAACTTTCAAACTTATTGTCTCAATCATGTAAATTTCAGTGATGTGGTAATTCAATAGAGTAAAATATACTTAGCTCGATGTTTTAATTTCTGATGTTGTGAAGTCTTGTTCTATTGAACTTTCAAACTTCTTGTCTCAATCACATACATTTTGGTTATGTGGTAATTCTATAGAGTAAAGTAGATTTCCCTTCAGAAGACATAAGGATCCTAAACACATATTTGGGATATGTGAGGAGTCATAATTATTACAGCAAAAGTATTGTGCCCATCATACATGTGCATGAGATTTTTATTTGAAATATATCTGTTGTCAATTCTAGGATGGAAGATATGCATTAGTACATGCATATATTCAAAACATTAGTCATATATGATGAAAAGTACATTTACATTATGCAAGGCTTACTGACATATTGCTTGCAAGAAACAGGCTTGACATTATCAGTTTTCATTACTGTCACAGTCCTATTCAAATATTTCTGAGAAATGGGCTTCTTAAATCCTTTTTAAACCACATCTTGTAGCTGGATTTGAACCCTTAATAGCTGGAATTATTTCTCAGAAATCATTGCTCTTACACCTTGTTTGACAGAGATAGATCAGCAATGGGTAATATTTCTCATCTCAGCACTGTCCAGAGTGCTGAAGACAATGCATTGTTACTGGGTAAGCATAAACTAAAATTTTCTCTGTTTTCCTTAGGTAGTGAACCCTGTTTGTGCACTGTCAAATGAAGAGGAAATGAACCTTAAAAAGAAGGTAAATAAACTACATATTGTGATTAATTGCAATGCTATATCTATTCAAGATTTGAACAATGATTCATGTGCCTTATTTCTCTTGATTCAATTCAGTTGTGCCTTGTACAGAGAAATTTACATCTGTGAGGTGCATTTCCGGAAGTAAATAGTCTTCCTGTTGCAGTGGTCTGTGTAATGAAGCCAGACATGTTTGCGGCACTTAGGGCAACCTAAACAAAATTTTTCACTTTTTCCTTATGTAGTGAAACCTATTTGCACACTGCTAAGTGAAGAACAAATGTACCTTAAAATGGGAAAAATGGAAACATAATTATTGTAGATAATGACAAACTGTTCTATAAAACGGATTCATACAGTGCTTCAGGTGCCTTATTTCTCTTGATTGACTTCAGTTGCACATTGTAGCACAGAATTTGATATCTGTCAGGTGCATTTACTGATGTATGTACTCTCCTTGTTGTGAGGGGTTGCACAATGCCACCAGGCATTTTTGAACTATCTAAGGCAGACTGAACTAAATTTTTCACTTTTTCTCTTAGGTAGTGCAACATGTTTGCACAATGCAAAGTAGAAAGCAAATATATTTTAAAATGAATTATGATTTAAAAGTAAATATTGTGAATTATGACAAGGTATTCTGTAAACAGGATTTAAACAATGCTTCAAGTACCTTATTTTTATAAATTTACCTCATTTACACCTTGTACCACAAAGGAAGTTACCTGACAAGTGTATTTTCTGGAATGATTACTATCCAGAGTGTTGCCTAACTTGTAAAGCCACTGGGTGTTTTTTAGCTACCTAAGACTGCCTAAAGTACTACTTTTTTCCTTTAGTAGTGAACCATGTTTGGATGATGCCAAGTGGAGAGAAAATAGAAAAAACATTAGATGGGTAAAATATGTTAGGGAAATTACAGATAGTGAATGAAATGCAATGCATGGGTATATGTAGCAATGACTGGAGTAAGAAGTGCATTCAAGTGAACAATTCTTCCTTCTCACATCTCCTTGCATCATCAGGCATATACTTTCTGGAGCACATTATCAGAATTGTAGTTAGTGACATATTATGTTACAGTGGACTCACTAATGATCACATGTTAGCAATAGTGACAACAGTTGATTTTTAAACAACACAATGGCATCACAGAATGAAGGAATATATAATCAATTTTCTCTAAAATTATCACTTCAGTGGATTCAAACCATGCATTAGATATACCTTACCTATAAGCTTACTACACTTATACTTTGTGTCACAAAGAAAGTGAACTTCAGGTGTATTTTCTTCCCTGAATACTATCCAGATTGGTGACAGATGTGCAATGCCACCTGTCTGGTTTCACTACCTATGACAGCCTAAACTAAATTTTTCACTTTTTTCCATAAGCAATGAAAGTTATTTTCATGCTGCCAAGTGGTGCACACATGATACAATAAAACATATATAAAACATTGCAGATAATGAAATTTACATGTACATATTGGGCAACATGTATTATGTTGCAAATGGGAGCTGTATGGATTTGAACCCTCAAACAAAGATATTGAAAGCAATCATTTCACCATACTTCCTGGACTTGCCACAGACAAAAAAAAATAAAAATTATGAAGGTAAGAGTTTAGATGTAATGATAATGTGACATTGTATCAAGTCACATTGAAATTGCAATAGAAACAAGTTACAAAAGTTGTCCTTTCACATTTGACTGTGAATGTCTGCATTATAATGATTTTGAAAACAGTTAACATAGGCATATACCCACACAGTATTAACCAAAGACTACAATCACTGCAGGTATATCCCTTTCTTTCTGCCTGGTGCATCTTTTGTGTGTCTCTCCTTTCATGATAGCAACTCTATCTCTGTTTTCATGCCATTTGTTATCTTTAGCACTGGTTATAATACTCCCTTTAATATGATCAAACTTTCCTACTGATGCAATGCATGGGTATATGTAGCAATGACCGGAGTAAGAAGTGCATTCAAGTGAACAATTCTTCCTTCTCACATCTCCTTGCATCATTAGGCATATACTTTCTGGAGCACATTATCAGAATTGTAGTCAGTGACATATTATGTTACAGTAGACTCACTAATGATCACGTTAGCAATAGTGACAACAGTTAATTTTTAAACAACACAATGGCATCACAGAATGAAGGAATATATAATCAATTTTCTCTAAAATTATCACTTCAGTGGATTCAAACCATGCATTAGATATACCTTACCTATAAGCTTGCTACACTTATACTTTGTGCCACAAAGAAAGTGAGCTTCAGGTGTATTTTCTTCCCTGAATACTATCCAGATTGGTGACAGATGTGCAATGCCACCTGTCTAGTTTCACTACCTATGACAGCCTAAACTAAATTTTTCAATTTTTTCTGTAAGCAATGAAAGTTATTTTCATGCTGCCAAGTGGTGCACAAATGATGCAATAAAACATATATAAAACATTGCAGATAATGAAATTTACATGTACATATTGGGCAAAATGTATTATGTTGCAAATGGGAGCTGTATGGATTTGAACCCTCAAACAAAGATATTGAAAGCAATCATTTCACCATACTTCCTGGACTTGCCACAGACAAAAAAATATAAATTATGAAGGTAAGAGTTTAGATGTAATGATAATGTGACATTGTATCAAGTCATATTGAAACTGCAATAGAAACAAGTTACAAAAGTTGTCCTTTCACATTTGACTGTGAATGTTTGCCTTATAATGATTTTGAAAACAGTTAACATAGGCATATACCCACACAGTATTAACCAAAGACTACAATCACTACAGGTATATCCCTTTCTTTCTGCCTGGTGCATCTTTTGCGTGCCTCTCCTTTCATGATAGCAACTCTATCACTGTTTTCATGCCATTTGTTATCTTTAGCACTGGTTATAATATTCCCTTTAACATGATCAAACTTTCCTACTGATGGCCAGTAACTGTGGTCATTTAAGACAGCATTTGAATGTTAGGACTGCAATTCTCCTATATCAGTCAATCTACTTGCAAACTTTTTTAAGTGTCTTCTCCCTGCCATACCCTTGGCAGGTGTGTAGCTAAGAGGGAAGAATGTGAAAACTGATTGCCTCTGCAGTAATGGTAATCAGTAACACCTGCATGCCATTAACAAGAAACACTTCTCAATGATAGTCCTTTGATTACTAAGGTGTGTGAATGTAATCATGTAGGTCCTTACACCATGTTTACATTCCCTACACATAGTGCCATTTTTGGTACTCTGGAATGCCAATGATTTGACACCTCATTTTCATAAACACATTGCTCACAGGGCTGGCTCTGTACTATATATATATATATATATATATATATATATATATATATATATATATATATATATATATATATAAATTCAATTCAACCCAGGGGTAAGTATCATTCATATATATATATATATATATATATATATATATATATATATATATATATATATATATATATATATATATGTGTGTGTGTGTATATATATATATATATATATATATATATATATATATATATATATATATATATATATATATATACATACAAACATATTTTAAAGTTTGTACCAACGATACTTCCACGTTTACATAACTTGAAGTGTGAAATATTTCACTTAGTTAGAAAACTACATTTAATGTGCTATTTCTTGGAAGGGGAAAACCAAGGAAAGGAAATCCAAAACATTAGGTCAGATGAAAGTTTTTATTCATGTACCTCTGAGGTTTTTGAATTTGATGCTTTAGAATATGATGATAATATACCTAATGCTTACTGTTTGCTTAATGTTTTGAGTATTTTGGGTAAAAGTTTATTTATTCCACCATTCAACAATAATATTATTCAACAATTCCCTTCAGCTTTGAATTTTTCTGTTGAATGTTTGCTTGAAAATTATTTGAAATCCAAATCCAATACTCAATTTAATTTGACCTTTGCTCAGTGGCAGACACTTAAAGAAGTTATTAAAATTATCAGTTAGTTATTAAACCTGCAGATAAGGGCAGTAAAATTGTGATTATAAATTTTAAGCAATGTGCTAATATGTGTTATAAACATTTGAATTATATGAAAACTTATGAAAAAGGTGATGTTTATAACCATTCACTTGATAAATATAAATTACTGCTGTATAAAGGTTTTAGGTTAGGCTATTTAAGTTGGGAAGATGTGGGTAAGCAGTTTTCTGTTAATGGATGTGATCTATCATCTTTTTTATTGTCTGCCTAAACTTTGTAAGGGTCTGAATGATTTGTAGGGAAGACCAATTGTCTCTCTCTCTCTGTAAATATTTTATGCGCAATATGGGATTATTTTTACATGAATATTTATTTACATTTGTTCAAAAAACATCATCCTATCTTAGGGACACTCAAGTTTTATTATGAAAATTTCAGATTTAAAATGGGAATGGGAAATGTTTTGGATAGTGTTTGATGTACAGAGTGTACATACAAATATATTACATGAATATGGAATTCAAGCATTACAATATTTTTAGGGGATACACTGTTATCCAATTATGTTATTGAATTAGTTACATTTTGTTTAGAGAATAATTTTGTTGTTTTTAATAATGAGATATTTCATCGGAAACAGGGTACAGCCATGGGGGCACAATTTGCCCTATGTATGCCAATTTAATGATGGCTTTTTTGAATTGGAATATTTGTTCCAGAATGAGCTTTTTTAAAAATTATGTTTGCAGAAATTTTAGATATATTGATGATTTAATTTTTGTTTGGGGGAATTTTGATGAGGTTCATTTAATTGTAGATTCAATACATCAGAATAGATTTGGGCTTACGTTTGATGGTTTACAGGTGGGTGAGCAAGTGACTTTTTTGGATTTGGATCTGTGGGGTATGGAAAATGGCTCTGGGGTTTACAGTTTTTACATGGTACTAGCTTTCACCCCCATCTGATCACTTCCTTGCCAAATAGTGAATTTTTGTGATTAAATAAACTTTGTAATATAGATTATGATTTTAAGAAGGAGGTAAAACAGCTGAAATGTTTATACAGAGAGGATATGAAAGTAAAGAAGTAGAATATGCCTTAAATAGGGTTATACAGAAGTGTTATAATGGGGTTGATTGAGTGAATAAGTATAATGGTAATAATAAACAGGATGGGGCTAGTGTTGATGAGTTTCCTTTTTCTGAGGTAATGGGGGCGAGTAATAATTGAGGCCTAGATTATGGCAAGAAAGATGTGTATTTTGTGACCATTTTTAATATACTTAGTGAAAAGGTTACTCAATTGTTATATTACTTCTGCCCTATATTATTCAAGTACCCTAAGTTAGCTAATATCTTGAAGCCTAGACCCTTGATTTTTTTTAAAAAGGCCATAGTATAGCAGATATGATGCACATAGTAGGTTCCAAATGCCTGTAGTTCAAATTAATTATGGAGTTTCACTTAATGTAGGTACTTTTGTATGTGGTAATTGCTCTATTTGTCCCTATGTGATGAATAGCTTTCCCCTTATTAATGGCATGATGTTTAAGCCTGATCAATGTTTTTCATGTAATACAGTGGGAATTGTTTATATTGTAAAATGTCCATGTAATAAATTTTAAGTGGGTGAAAGCTCAAGATTGTTTAAGGCATGATTCCAGAAACACATTATAAATATAAAAAATGGTAACTATGTAATCATTTTAGAAAGCACCATGCAAGTAATTTTAAATTTATTAAAGGGTGTATTCTGGGACAAGTGAAGTTTCAAATGGGTGAATTAACAATTTTGAAGGATACATTGTTGTATAAAGAGACACTTTTTATTTTAAAATATGATACTTTATCCCCTAGGGGGTTGAACACTGAATTTAATTGGAAATAATTAATTAGTGTTAATGGTGTCATTGATTTGTGTACTTATAGAGTGTGAGTTTTGATGTTTTGTACTCCTTGAAGGTTTTGTGGCTGAGGCGTTATAGTGAATATATTTTTCTTGTGGAAATTGTTGGTTGTTTTTTCTGTGGCTTTAATTGTGGTTCTGTCTATATGACAGTAAAGTGTATTTAATGTTATTCTATTTGTTATGAAGTTTAACACAACTTAATTATTAGGAAAATATGTGATCAATTTTATTCTCCCTTTTTCTGTTGTTTTCGTTTTGCTTGTTGTCATAGGTGATCCTGAGAGTGGCAATTTGGAACTCCTCCCATCTGATGTTAGAGTATTGGTAGCCTTTGATGTTAATGGTGGTGATGAACAGGCACAGTCTGGGGGTGCAGAGGGTCAGTATGATACCAAATTTGTGACTCCCACATCCTCTGCCCATGTTTCAGACATAGTCAGTATGTCTACGCTTACCCAGGACACAGACACCACTGGTATATAACAGGATGAGGGTGACACAGTTGATCGGGTTAGTGTGGTTTCTCTGGTTGCAGAGCCAGTTCCCTCTCCCAGTAGACATTGTGAGGGAGTGATGTCACACATGAGTGTTGGTAGGGTTGCTCAGAGGAGGCCTGCTGTCCACTCATTTCCTGAAGGTGGTGTGTCATTAGGTGCCACCAGACATATGTGTAGTGCTGTAGTGGAGACACAGGCATATTACACACGGGTCTTGAAAGAGATAGTGCAACTAATGAATGTCATGCATTCTGATGTGAGTGAATCTCTGAATCATGTTGGCAACTCCTTAGACAGAATAAATGACACACCAGATTGGGCAGTGTCTGTGATGGAATGCCTTCTGAGGAGGGTGCACATCCACATGGCAAGAGAACTGTTCCATTTTCTGGTATTAACAGACAGGGCTGTGCAAGATCTGCTCCCACAGTAACACTAAATCCACTATTCCATCATTGATTGCAGTGTCCACACCCAGATGTGGCAGGCCATGGGGTCATGGTTTTGGACATAGTCCTGATGAGATCTCTTCTAGAAGACATTGCTCACATTTAGGTAGCACATCAACATCTAGCCAGGACAATGGAAGTTCCAGTGCAAATCATGGCAGAGGTGGTTCTCATGGCTGGGGATGATGACACTGATCTGAGGAGTCTGCCATGCATGACTCACACTTGTCTAACATGCCATGATGTAGTGCTAGCACAGTGCTTGATTGTGTCCAAACAGATGCAAACACCCAGAAAAAAAATCACTTGTCCATACCACTTTACCCACTTGCAAACTGTCTAAACAGTACTGTTGAGTGCTTTGCATCCCTTGTTACTGGCCTTGAACACTGTATACTCTGAGATATACAATGACAGTGTTTTTTACTTGTACACACTAATTTCTTTGATGTCAGCCTTGTCCTCCTGCAACCCCCCAAACAAATGATGATGATGGCTGTGGCATGCCACTTGCACATGTCTTTGTGACTTAGGGTTGCATGCAAGTCTGATTTACACAGTAGACAGCTGACACTTGCTTATTCACCAGACTGTATTTATCAATATGTATTGCATAGCTAAAGTTGTTGATTTCATGTTCCAAATAATGTGTGCATTTTTGGCTGCTATATTGTTGTACAGAGTCATATTTCAGTTAGTATTGTCATTACAGCATAGGAAATGTTAAGTACCTCAGTCTTGCTTCTGGGAATAGATGTGCAAATGAGGGTATAATTTATTTGTTCCATGTTTTATGGAGGTCAGTTGATATGCTTGATGGAGACTATTGCTTCTAACATGTACCTATTCTGTTGCAAACATCTTACAGAGGAGATATTACTGGCATAACTGTACACATCAGACAAAAGGCTCTGCTTAGAGGCATATACATATTTCCTTAGGGGAGTAACCAGTTATATAATTTTATTTTTTACGGGCTCCACACTTATCTTTTTCATTACTGCAGGTAACAATTGTGTCCTTGGGGGCTGTCCCTGTCTGATGCTATCAGAACACAGCCATTACATGGTTAAGTAAAGGCTGTGGTGTCAAGGCTGTGGTGTCTGCCATGCATCAGTTTTCTTATGTGTATGTGTGCGGGATCTTAGACTTTGAGCTAGTTAGTGATTGTGTGTGCTATCCTTTGCCTCTTTGCCAAGGCCAAGACATACTGTGTGTGCCTCTGTCTGCCAGCACCATCTGCATGTTGTGGTTCACCATGAGACTCCTCCTCTGTACCTACTGCTGCTAGCCCTGCCTGTCATCCTGCCCCTTGCTGTCCTAATTAAGGCTGTTTCCCACAAATATATTGTGTAACATGACACAGACAGTAAATATTTCAGCACAGGCACCTGGGTTGTACTTTAATGCACCTACTGATGTGTTTAGACACAGGAACCTTGATTTAGGCAAACCAAACACATTTACTGTGATATTCCTTGTCTGAGTGTGGACCTCATTGTATCCTTGCTTGGTTGGGTTCTATGCATTTCTCATGGGTGGCATGAGTCAGGGCTCCAGTGCATAACCTACATCCCTCACTAGTAGCCCTTGATGAATGTCAACCCTAGCAAACCTGATTTACAGCTCTGTGTGCCATATGCATAGACATTGTAGATGATCCATTTTTACAGACAACCTGACAGTTTATAGAGTGGAAATCTTTTCTGTTGATGTATCTCTGTCCTTCTTCACTGAGTGGGGCTTTTATTTCAATGTATGCACAAAATCTATGGCCCCCAAAACTTCAGGGAAGCGTGCTATTATATAAATTTCTTGCATGGTTCTTGCTGTCTCATGTGGTGTTCATAGGAAACAGATATGCTCCCTTGCATGTAGTAGCATTGCATTTAAAATTATGTAATATTCTAGAGGATGATGCCTGTAACACCCTTAATATATCCACTGTGAGTCTCTGGAAAAGTTAGTATATGTAATGCTAAACATACCTTTGTTTCCACTGGGATGATTTTTTTCATAATTTCCCTGTGGCCTGAGGTGGGGATGGCGAAGGTTGCATATTTCTTCCAGTGTTTCCCTGTCTACCCTGTAACTGTCAACAATTTCTGTTTCATGCAGTCCATAACAAGTTAAATGGGGTCTAAACACCCTTCTTCTTGGTTGAGGTTTGGCAAAACCAGCAGCACCCTGATTTAAAGCCTGTTGCACATATAACATAACTAGCAGCAGCAACCCCTAACATGTTTTTTTTCTAAGTGTAATCATGCTAGTATTCCAAAAGGTTTTGGTGTATATGACAAAAGCCTACACCTAGTGTACATGATTGCTTTATAGCTTCCTGAATAGCTCTGTCATATTGGATTGGTTAATTAGCATGTATTTGGCTCTTTATGCTTTAATTAACATATTCCGCCATTTCCCTTTGTTTGGCAGCTCTAGAGCCACTAAATGAATACCAAATAGTGTGTTATCATGTTGGCGGTGCTGTGTAATGCCAGCACAATCACTATATTTCTGTAGTTTTTATCAGTCACCAAGAGATACAAGCTTTGTGTTCTTTTTGAGACAGAATAATTAGTGTTTAACAAAACATAACTTTAAATAACATGTTACAATAAAATACACTCTGTAATCAAACACGATAACAATATGAGTAATAGAAGCCAAGAAATATGCTTTTCCCCACACTACAGTCTGTTCTCTAGAAGAGGCATAAATGTTCTTAGTTAATAGGTTCATTGGCAAGTAATAGACTAACTGTCCTTGTGGAGCATTTTAGCCTAGTCAGTTTCCCTTTCAGTGGCTGAATTAACCTATCCCTTGGTCTTACTCATTCCATGGTCAATAATCAGATATTAATCCTTGTGAGAATTACTGAGATCATACCATAGATAATTAGAGGGGACCCATTCAAAGGATTAAGCATCCAGAAGATGCCCCTGTCCTTTAGTGGTACAGGGGCAGTCCTAGGTAAATTCTATTAGCCAGCCTTAGAATCCCATTGCACTTGAATATGGACAGGAATGAGTTTGGTTTTATGTGGATGGGGAGTCTGTTCCAGAGGAGTGGTATCCACTGTGAGATATATTTGACCTTCCAGACCTTTACTTTGATGTTGCATAAGTGGTTTAGATCTCAGGACTGAGTATTTTTGATGTCATTTGATAGCCGATGTTCAGTAGATCCATCAGTAATGGGTTGGAGGATGACTTGCACATCAGACACAGGTCACTAAGTATAGTGACAGGACTTTGAGGTGGTCTGTGTTGGACATATTGTTTAGGCCTTATACAATTAAAAAAAACACACAAACAACTGGAGAAACAGTCACCATCTGCTTTTACTGTGTTAATAGTACTACATAGCATTTATTATTTTAATAATGTTTAGGTGTATTTTGTATGAGTGATATGAATTACCATGTTATATGTAATAGGAGTGTATGGGGTTGCACTTTAAAAAAATGTTGGATGCACTTTAAATGTTTTTTATGCATTTTAAGTGTTGTTGATGCACTTTAAATTGTCTTGACTCACTGATTAATTAATTAATTTATCAATTATTGTATAATCAAATTGAATAACAAATGTAGTGAAATGTATATAAACTGAACCATTCTTGTGAGTAATTATTCCCTGGAAGGCTTGATGCCAAAGTACTAGGAAAACAGTAAAAGTGGATGGTGACCATTTCTCCAGTTGTTTGTGTGTTTTTTTATCTTTTGGTGAGGTGGTTCGTGGAGTGGTGATTTTGGAGCTTATATCATTTTAGTAAGGTACTGCATGTGCCCCAGTCATTGCATTTGTTGGGACAGATACATGCCAAAGCAGGAATTATGCTCAATGGATGGTCTAAGGAGGGCTGAGTAAAAGGGACAATGACATTGCCAGATCTAGAAGCAATCCCTTTGTCTATAAGCTGTGCAATATA
This sequence comes from Protopterus annectens, assembly GCF_019279795.1. NCBI lineage: Eukaryota > Metazoa > Chordata > Ceratodontiformes > Protopteridae > Protopterus > Protopterus annectens. The sequence continues at coordinate 938,663,763 of NC_056735.1, forward strand.
GAAGGGCTTTCTACAGTGGATATATGATGATCGAAAGCTAGGTCACAATCCACATAAATTCCCAAATCCTCAAAAACATAGGTTGACTCTTAAGGGCATATTGTCAATGTGGTAGTTCCCCGGGGTAGAAGATTTCCCAAAGGATACAATAATGCATCTTTTGGCATTTAGTTTCAATCTGTGATTCTAGTATCAGTTATTTGTTTAGACCAAACCTTCCTGCACAACAGCTAAGTCATTTGCAGATTCAATAACTGCACCTAGTTTGTAGGCATCTGCAGACTTATTCATCCAGAGCCCTATGGTATTGGCTTTTTCTTCAAAGAAGTGGATGCAAAATATGACAGGTCATAGCACTGAACACAGGGAACTCCATTGGTGACTGGTTTTATTGTGGAGATATTTTTCCCATTTTGATCTCCTGTGTGCTGTGAGACAGTCAGCAATCCAGTGGATAATATAGGGGTTCATTCTGTTTATTTAGCATTTCTATTTCTGTGGGGTGTTGTCAAAAAAGATTTGGCTAGGGTGAGGTAAGTGGGATGCACCATTTTACCATCATCCAAAAAAGTCCACGAGGTTGAATAAGTATGTCCTGCCATAGATGAATCTGGATTAAGATGGGTCCTGGGTTTTGAGGTTCCCTATATCTTTATTAACTAGTTTCACGGTAAGTCTTTCCATGGCTTTGAATATGACTGTTCAGACTTATAGTCTATAATTGTTTGGTTCTTTGAAAGGTCCTCCCTTATGCAGGGAAATGACTGAAGCTGTTCTCTAGTCACTTGGTACAAAACTTATATGGACATTGAGGTTGAACAACATTGTTGAAGGGGGTGGCTAAATTGTGCTTTATGCTATTTCTGGATATATATATATATATATATATATATATATATATATATATATATATATACACACATATATATATATATATATATATATATATACACACACACACATATATATATATATATATATATATATATATATATATATATATATATATATATATATATATATATATACACACACAAAGTATTTTTAGCTTTTGATAACACTGTTAGGGTATGGTCTTGTTTGATGGTTGAAGGCGTGTCAATTTCAGGTATATCTTGTAGAAAGACAAAGGAGAGAGTGAGGTAATGTTTGAACCACATTTATCAGACAGCAGGCTCACTATATCTTCAGGCCTCAGTGTAGGCAACATCATTCACAATCAGGATGATGTATTGTTGCAGTGTGCTTATGGGATTATAAAAATAGCTAAGGAAGGCCCTGTGATTGCCTTTGGCTTGGGCAACTATTTTAGCCTCAAACTTGGCATTGGTGGATTTTATTAAGCTCCTGGGTTGTTTATTTCAATGAAGAAATCATTCTGGGAATTACTCTTCTTACTTTTGGTCAAAATTCTCTTCTTTTTATATATGATGCTTGTTGATATTATGGTTTCACCATTGGGGTTATATGTCTGTGGCTTGCCCTGCACTCGTTCCTACAGTGTTCAGCTGCATGTATGCAGCTGTTTACAAGCTGCTATAGTGCGGTGGTATATGTTTCCATGTATTTAGTGGAGTTAAATGAGTTTGGTGGGAATTTGAAGTTTGCAGTACTTGTCTTACTGAAATTTCTAAAAGGACCTTTGGTGGAAGAGGTCACTGATTTCAATTTTATTTTGAAGAAGACAGCTTTATGATCAGATGTACCAAGTGATGAAGATATGCAAGGAATGGTATACAATGCCTCCATATTGACAAGGATGAAATCCAAGATGTTAAATTTGTGCTTAAATTTGCATTAGACACTTCTGCTCCTCATGGTTTTAAGCTTTGGGATCTCAGACCATGTCACAGTAAGCCTCAGTCAAACTACAGAGCAGTCCTTAAGTCTCTCCCATATATCAAAAAAGCATTTTAGTCCTCCCTATAAAAAAGAGAAAATGTTATACCATACAGAAATAGACTCCTCGTGAATGCATACATACTTGAAATAGCCAAAATATCTCTTAGCACATTATATTTTTGCGACTTATTTGCAATTAAGCATTCACTGACATCACTTATTGCTTGATCCTTTATAAAAGCAATATCAGCTTAAAATGTTTTCAGACTTGCTTTAGCATTCCCTGAAACAAGCCCAATCCTTACCAGGTAATCTGGCCTCATTATTTCAGAAACATCGCTTTATACATTTTGAGACAATGAGAACTGCAGCCAGTTTTACAAAGCAATGCACTCTCACTCATGTTGTTCAGGCACCTATGGTTTTCATATGATATCCACAAAAGAAACAGCCATGATAGAATAGATTTCCATTTTGTTTAGAACGTGTTTAGAAAGGCACCTTTTGGCTATATTGTTTGATGATTGGTCTATAATGGCTGACAAACAGTTTTGAGGAAGCTCTTGTGTCACCCCAAGGAGCCTTAATTTGGTCTCACTCTCATCTAGCCAGTTTAAACATCATATAATTATTCTGGGAGACACTGGTTCAACACTGTTGTTGAGCAATGTTTATCCAATTTCCATAGCTATTATAGTGGTGTGGAAAATTAAATTAATAGTTTGGGTACTGAAGACGAAAAGTGAAGCTAGTGAGGTTGAATCATCTCTTTGAGATGAATAGGCTTAATTATAATTACCTAACTGTTTAAGACCCCACTTTAAGCAAAGGTGTCGTATAGTTAAGGACTAGTAGATGAATATTATAAGTGACCAAGTATGTCAGCTAAATACGTATGACTCCATGATCATGAAAAGGCACTTCAAAGTCAAAGTCAAAGTCAAAGTAAATTGTATTGTCATTCAGAAATCACACAAGTGCAAAAACTGAACAAAATTCCATGTCTCCAGACTCAATGTGCAGACAACATATAGACTATTTTCACAGAAATTTACACATGTAACACCTAGCTATTACATCACAGACATGCAGGGAGACAGACTAATATTGCACATAATTAGAAACACATTTTAACACTTTTCAAACGGAACACTTACGTGCATGAGACTTTAGTATTGCACAGATACTTGGTTAAGACATTGCATTGATCCTTGCATAGAAAGAGACATTTGAGTATTGCACTGTGAACATTAGAGTATTGTGCTATGGATCTTAGAGTATTGCTCTATGGTTAATTTATGAATTTGCATGTATTGCACTGAAAGAAGAGATATTTTACAGAAATTGTTACTGCTCTAGATGGCCTGTAAGTTACAGTCATGGTAAATATTGCACTAAGTATTAGGTAAGACTGGTAACCAGGTTCTTCCACAATTTGAGACAGTTTCTACTGACCCAGTTGGACATCATGGAGTGTAATGATTATTAGAGTTCAGCAGCCTGATGACATTAGGGAAGAAGCTGTTCCTGAATCTCGTAGTTCTGCAATGTATGTTTTGGAAGTGCTTTGCAGATGAAAGATGCAGGAACAATCTGTAAGTAGGGTGAGTGCAGTCTTTAATTATTTCTCTGGCCCTGCTGAGACATTTGGGTAAGAACAACTTGTGGATAGGTGGTAAGGTGGTCTTAATGATCCACTCAGATGTCTTCTCCACTCTCTGGAGGGATATGTGCTCAGAGGTAGAGCAGCTTCCATACCATGCTACGAGGTTGTTCATCAGGATACTTTCTATTGTACCTTTATAGAAGATAGTGAAAACTGTCAATGGGAGATTTGCTCTCCTCAGCCTTCTTAAAAAGTGCAATCTCTGGTGCGCTTTCTTGACTATGGTATTTGTATTTGTGTTCCAAGACAAGTCCTCATCGATGTGCACACCCAGAAACTTTGTGCTTCTCACTCTTTCAACTATTTCTCCATTGATGGTAAGGGGAGAATGTTCCCTGCAATTTTTCCTGCAGTCCACAATTATCTCTTTTGTCTTGTTCACATTTAGTGCTAAGTTATTATTTCCACACCAGGTAATCAGTTGTTCCACCTCATCTCTATCTGCTTTTTCATCATCATTACTGATGAAGCCCACCACAGCTGTGTCATCAGCAAACTTGTGATGTGATTTGAATTGTACCTGGCTGTACAATCATGTGTTATCAGGGTGAACAGCAAGGGACTTAGTGCACATCCTTGTGGAACTTCAGTGTAAGACTAATGCTATCTGAGGAGTTATTTCCTATGCACACTTTCTGAGGTCTGTCCGTGAGAAAGTCAAGAATCTAGTTACAAAGTGGAGTGTTGATGCCTAGTTAGACTAGCTTCATTACCAGTTGAAGAGGGATGTCCATGTTAAAAGCAGGGCTGAATTCAATAAATAGTACCCTTGCATAGGTGGTTTTATTCTCAAGGTGTTCCAGCAATAGATGGAGTGCTAGAGAGATGGCATCTGCTGTAGAGCACTTTGCACGGTAAGCAAACTGCAAAGGGTCAAGATCAGCAGGCAGCCCCCCCCCAAAGCAACTGCAACATTGTCAGATAAAATCACTGCTATGGTCCGGTTTCTCCCTACAATTTTTGCAAGACAGGAATAACACTTTTTAATAAGGATACCTACCAGACAAGTCTGCATAGCACACTTGGTCTACCCGCATCATCACAGCTCGGGTTCCCCCCCAGCTACTGCAACATTGCCTGATCAAACCACTGCTATGGTCTAGTTTTTCCCTACAGTTATTGCAAGCCAAGAATAACACTTTTTAATAAGGATACCTACCAGACAAGTCTGCATAGCACACTTGGCCTACTTGCATCATCGCAGCTCGGGTTCCTCTCTCCCAGCAACTGTAACATTGCCAGATACAACTACTGCTATGGTCCGGTTTCTCCCTACAGTTATTGCAAGCCAAGAATAACACTTTTTAATAAGGATACCTACCAGACAAGTCTGCATAGGTGACTGGATATTTACAGTTCTTGTTATTAGCAGATGTGGATCTTAACAGTTATGTTTTCAACATTGTGACTGGTTATTTACATTTCCTTTTACAGCACATTTGTTAATTTTATTAATTATTTTTTAAACATTGTTTTGGCCGGCGTGGACACCTGCAAGGGCTCCCCCCAGGCAACTATAGCATTATCATTGTCACTGGGTGGCATAACTTAACAATATACTTGCTGTATCTTGTCCCAAATAGATCTGCCTCCACACTGAAAACTTGTAAAGTAAGGCAAGTACCATTTACTTAGAAAATCACAAACTGATCAAAAGCAAAACCAAAAAAGCAAAACCAAAACAGACCTCAGGAATCAAAGTCATTTCCAAAAACAGGTATAAAAAGCAAATGAAAGCCTATATATATATATACTATAGCACATCCAAGAAAATATATTCTCACTGAAAACATGATATATAAAAAGTTTTAAATTAGACACCTATTTTCATAATTATTATTCAGTTCAAAAAAGTTTGAATTATGTGTAAGTAAAAAAAAACATTCACTTATATTGTAAGTTATATTTCAAGCAACTTATCAATATAAGGTATTTATTGTAAAAACATTTTCAAAAGCAGTTTGACTGTCATAAAGACATTAATCACTTAAATGTTAAAATGTCCTGTTAAAAATGAAGCATTTTACTTATATGTCTAATGCAAATGCCTCTAATAAATTTATTTAACCTTTTACTTTCTTTGCTCTTTAACTCCTATAATATAATACACTTAAACAGTGTTTCACATACATATACTATAATCCACAGTGGACAAAAAAAACACAACACCCTTCCTTTATGTGTTGTAAATAATCTTTACTGAACCTCTAATGTTGTGTATAATTAAATGTTCTAACTATATTCCTTTAAATTAAATGCATTCTGCAAAACATTAAAAAAAATTCACTTAGTGGTCTTGGTAAAAGTTTATTATGGCATTACAAATCTTTCATACCATTATTTCTTTTCGTTTTTTTGTTTTCAAATGTGCATCAACACCTTGTCTTTCATAAAAATGCAAAATGTTGTTGTCTTCACTCCTTTATTTCCAAAATGTTCCACTATTATGTAGAGATTTTACATTATATGTAGAGACAAAATAAATATAACATCTCATTTATTATGGTTGCCAGATGATATTTCTCTTAATACATTTATTCCTTACCATATTATTCTCCTTTATTATTTCATAGGGGCCCTTCATAAGGTATTTTTCTAAAATATTCTTTTCAAAAACATATTATATGTGATATCCATATGTAATTGTAAGATTTTAGTAGATTTTCAGGTGTGTTACATAATCTTATATACCCTACACTCTTTATAAGGGAGTAAAGGGGGAGCTCAACTAGGCAGATGGATAGATGCATGGAGGTATATATTAACATCTATATACTTTTTGATATAATTTTACCATGTTCTGTACCCTCCAAAACAAGATCAAAACAAGATCCACATTTCTTCTCTGTTCCCTCTGATTCCATCAAATTCTAAACCAAATGGGTTACCATGTAAGTCTGTCAAAAAATCATTAATCACCATCAAACCACCATCACAAATAAAAATCATCGTAGTATGAAAATAAAATAACACATTACATTTCATAATTTTTAACTCAAAACTAAAATAGATTTTTCAAAAATTTACTTGGTGTATTTTGTCCCCCAAATATTTTGTATTACTTGCACACCAAGGCCATAAAGTAGTGTTTCTGCAACTAACTGCTTACACTCCTAATTTCCTGCTTCTACCTCTTCCTTGCTTACACTTACATTACAGCTCCAAGGCTTCCACTTCTTATACTGATTGGTTTTCTTTGCAGTGTTCTGTGAGGGGGCAGGCCAGATCTCTACCTGCTTTTTCTGGTTATACCTTCCCCCATTTTGCATCTCCCTCCTCCCCCATACACATTAACTAGTCTATATTAGTGGGTCTCCTTGAGCAGCACCATTTTCAAAGTTATCTTTTGGCCTGCTTGTGATGAGGAAGCTTCCCCAGACCATTTTCAGTGTGCACACCTGGAAGTAAGTGCCTGCAAGTGTTTAAGCTCTTCTCCAATGTTTGTGGTGCACCTGGTTTAACAGGCATATTTGTTTTCCAACTGAAATACTTAGCTAACTTTATGTAGTCTAGGGATCTAACTGATGTAGTGATTGCTTTTACTACAGAAACTGTTTACTGTTACATAAGCTGTTATGCTCACAATAGTCTAAGAGACTGACTGAAGCTGTGACTGCTTTTACTACATAAACTGTTTGCTGTTAAATATGCTGTTATGCTTACAATGAATTTGGCTAGAGACTTGTGTTATGCGATACATACAACAACTACAGTAAACAAGTGTTACATTCTCCATACTTTCCTTACCTCTGAGCTTATCTACCTAACCACTGATTGTTCTTTACAGTCTTGCCTTCTTCCTTCTCCTTGGCTCTACCTACTCCATTCACCCTGCGGGCTCACTCCGCCCCCCCTACCCTACCCCCAATTCCCACCCACTCCCAGTGCTCCTACACTTATTCTAGCCATAAGTCCCTTCCCCGTCTCACCCAATCCACTCTAATCTCCTCACTATCCTCTCCCCTCCCATCCTCCAATACTCTCTCAACCCTCCCCCATCCCTAGTCCTTAAAGCTCTAGATACACTTCCATACTCCTCCTTCTTTTCAACACTGTCACCAATAATCCTATTACATCCTCAACACCTAACCCCCAACTATTCCATTATACCTAAACCACATCATGTCTCTTCAAACCATTCTCATCCTTTCCCTTAGCCTACTATTCCTAATACCTCTATATCATGCTACCTCCTATTCCTCTGACAAACTACCCCTTCTTTCCTATCCCCTCTTCACCCTGGCATCACCCAAAACACACATCATAACTCTGCCACATCTCATTTCCACACTATATCCTCCTCCCCAGTGCTTCCAAACCCACTTCTCTGCTTTAAACTAAAACTCCTATCCTCCTCAATGAAACGTCTTATTCCCAAAGCACTATTGTACCTCCCACCAAACTCTAGGAGCAAATCCAAACCCCTGTTCTCATTCCCATTTAACTGCCTATGCCTAGCAGGAGACATACACCCCAACCCAGGACCTAGTACCAGCAGCAATCCATCTCCCCCCCATTACCACCCATACTACCAACCCTAAACATCTCAAGATCTTGACCATCAATACCCAGAGTCTTAGAAACAAATTAGCCCACTTCCACACATGGCTATCCCATACCCAAGCTGACATAGCAGCTGTCTCTGAGACATGGCTAAAACCCAACATTTGAGACTCTGAAATACTACCCCCTGGGTTTCAAGTACTTAGACAAGACCGCCTAAAAAAGAAGGGTGGAGAAGTAGCCTTAATCTACTCTAGCCTACTCTCCATCACTCCTTACCAAAATCTTATTCCATAGTTCAACAACGCTGAACTAGTCATAGGAAATTTCAAACTAAATAACCAGAAAATAATTTGTGTTACAGCCCTCTATATCCCCCCTGGAAACAACATTAACATACTTGAGGAAATTCTTCTATGGGCCTCATATAATATCAAGCTTGAAGCATACATCCTAGGAGATGTGAACATTGACTGGAGCACAATTACTACCAATAACCCCACAATTTCAATCAATCTATGTAATTTCACTCAACTCACAAATGCTATAACCAGACCTAATAAAAATAACCCCCCAGGCTCCATACTGGACTGGATCTCCCACCCAAACAAAATCTCCCACACTGGCACCTTACCAGACTCTATCAGTGATCACTTGCCAGCCTTCATGCATAGAGCAACCCCCTCCTCTCCTCATCTACACCAATAAATCCATACTCAGAATCTCAACAACTTTAACCCTACAACCTTTTTCCAGTTCTCTCAAACTGATAAATTGGGAAACTCTAAAAACTCTATCTCTGGACAGTGCTGTTGACTTATAAAACTCAACCTTCTTAGACACTCTTAACTCCCAAGCCCCTCCAAGAATAAAATGTATAAAAACCAATTCCACCCTTTGGCTTAGTAAAGATACCAAAACACTCATGCAACAAAGGAACAAGACCTGGAAACTCTACCATCATAATAGGCACCCTGACACCCTTCTTAAATATAAACAATTCCACAACTTAGCCAAAAAATGTATCATACAAGACAAAAAAGCATAGTATATCAAACTCCAGTCTAACCACTCTTCTAACCCCAAACAGTCCTGGAAATCCATCAACTCCCTTCTCAACCCAGGCACCAAAACAACCCTTGCCCTGACACTAGTAAATCTGACCCAGAAATAGGTACTCTGTTCAACTCCTTCTTTACTAACTCTATAGCAGAACTCACTAAAACATTCCCAAACAACAACACCTCCCCCCAAATCAAACCCTCTGGCCAAACTTCCACCCCAAACTCACCTCCCATATTCCACCTCAAACCCTTCCCCACCTCATATATAAAAAAAGTTCTCTCTAAGCTTAAGCCTTGCTCCAATGTCCCTGACAAAATCCCCTCACTCTTTTTAAGAATTGCAGCAGACAGCATTGCCATCTCCATTAGCATACTCATCAACAGATCCATACAAGAATCATATGTCCCCAAACTGTGGCGTGCAGCCTTTAACCTACCCCCCCATAAAGGAGGCAAAAATAATAACATCTCCAACTTCTGACCCCTAGCAATTCTCTCCCCTATTTCAAAAATTCTTGAGACATGCATCCACCTTCAGCTCATGCCATTCATTACACATAACCAACTCCTCACCCCAACACAACATGGGTTCTGTCCTGGCCATAGCAAAATAATAGCTCTTCTCTCTTTTCTAGACATTGTAAACCATGCCCGTGACTCTGGAGAACTTGTATCCACAGTCCTCCTTGTCTTCTCCAAGGATTTCGACACAGTCTCCCATACCCACCTTCTTCACCACCTTTCCAATCTTAACCTCTCACAAAACATCATTACCTGGTTCAGCAGCTACCTCTCTGACAGATCTCAGGCAGTAAAATGGAAGACTGGCACCTCAGCCTTCCTTCCTACCCCAACTGGGGTACCCCAGGGATCCATTCTTGGCCCATGCTCTTCAATATCTTCATTAATGATTTCCATGCAGCCATTCCTAACACTAAGATAGTACAATATGCAGATGACTCAACTTTAGTTTGCTCTGCATCAAACCTCCCTGAGCTCCAAACAAAAACTCAAACTGCCTTCTCAACTACTGAGAACTGGATGATCCAAAATCACCTCTCTTTGAATGCCAGCAAATCAAAGATCCTTCTGTTCTCTCCCTCAAAATCTATCCACCTAGACAAAATCTCTTTCAAGATTACAAGCCTTGCCAACTCCACTATAGAAGTTGTTCCTTTTGCTAAACTTCTTGGAGTTACTATTGACGAACACCTAAAATTCGATACCCATATTCAGCTAAATATAAAGCAAACCCATCAGAAACTTGGCATGCTGTACACAAACTCCCACTTCCTCTCCCCCTCAACAAGACAGACCCTCGCCACTACCTTCTTACTATCTTCACTAATGTATGGTTCTTCCCTACTAACCAACCTATCTTCCTCCATCTCTTATAAACTAGAATCCTGTTTCAATAAAATCTCAAAGTTCGCCACCACTTCCAAATACTCCACTCACCACTGTAAACCTCTCTACCAGCTGCAATGGCTAGAACTCCCAAACTACCTTGACTACCTCCAACTCATCACCACTCACAAGCTTATTTTCAAACCAACTATATGCCCAGCACTAACAAACATCTTAACATTATACACCCCAAACAGAACTCTTAAGATCTACCCACCAAAATCTAATCTCTGTTTATAAACCAAACCGTCCCACTGGTCAGCTTCGCCTATTCTTTTCTGTCACCAAAAAATGGAATTCTCTTCCTCCATCTCTAATAATTTCTGAGAACTCTGAACACTTCAAAACCCAGCTGCATTCTTACCTCGCCCAAAAATGGAAATGCAATTGCACTCCACCTACCTAACTTGCTTAATACATAAATACTTTATAACACACAAAGTTTGTTCTTCCTTACACACTATTGATTAACCCTATGTATTGCCTTCATGCTAATGCTACCTCTATACCACTCTGAGGATTTAAACCTCTGTATTAATTTAACTCATGCTAATATTCATGCATAAAGAACTCATCCATGCTATCATTACTTCTCTATCATTCTCAGAAGATTTAAACCTCTGTATTAATTTAACCTTGTACTACTGTTCTCAACCATTAAACATGTAAATATGCTTTACATCCTTCTCCAAGCTGCTATTTAACTTTTGTTTAGTTTTTGCTATTTTGTATGTAAAATTTGCTTAGTTTGTTTCTGTTTCCACTATGTATTGTACTTCATATTATGGAGCTTGTACTATGTATTATTGGAGCTTTTCTCCCCTGTCCTCCACTGAAAATGGGCTCTTTGAGCCCAGTGGACCTCCCTGGTCATCAAACTAGAAATAAATAAATAAATGTTATGGCATCCTTGACCAGCCTTTCAAAACACTTCATCACTATGGAGGTGAGGGCTATAGGGCAGTAGTCATTTAGGAAAGATGGTGGAGACTTCTTCGGTAATTAAATGATTGCTGTATCCTTGAAGCATTTTGGAACTATTTGCTGACTCAGAGAGTTACTGAAGATATCCATGAGGACATTTGTTAGTTGCACTGCACACTCCCTGAGCACATGCCCTAGGATATTGTCAGGCCCAGCTGCTTTTCTCGGGTTAACTATGTGCAGTGCCCTCTGGACATCAGCTAGGTTGAGGGTGAGCATCTTCTCATTATGGCTGCTGGGTATTTTCTTTGCTGTTGTTCTGTGCCCTTCCTCAGATCTGCTGAAATAGACATTCAGCTTATTTAGGAATTCCTTGTTGTCCTCACATTGTGATGAAAGGGGTCTGAAGTCAGTTATGGACTGGATATCCTGCCATAGGTGCCTGGGATCTTTTTGGTCAGAGAAGTAGCTCTGGATCTTTCTGCCATAGGTGCATTTTTCTTTCTCACTCCCTTGTTCAGATTTGCTCTGGCTGTTCTGAGAACTTCCCTGTCTCCAGACCTGAATGCCGCATTCCTTGCTTTCAGTAGTTCGTACACCTCTCTTGTCAACCAGGGTTTCTGGTTGGCTCATGTGATGATGATTTTGTTGATTGTCACATCATCCACACATTTTGAGGTGTCACTGCCTCGGTGTACTCCTTCAGGTTGATATACTGGTTCTCAGTAGCTGCCTCCTTGAATATGCTCCAGTCTGTGCTCTTGAAACAGTCCTGAAGTGCTGAAACTGCACCCTCTGGCCATACTCTTACTTGTTTAACTGTTGGTCTCCCTCTAGTTAGCAATGGTTTATATGGTGGTAGTAACAATATGGAGAGGTGGTCAGAGTTTCCCAGGTGTGGGTGAGGCACTGCTTTGAATGCCAGCTTAACATTGCTGTATACCTTGTCCAGTGTATTCTCACTCCTTGTTGCAAAGTCCACATATTGGAAATAGTAAGGCAGAACTGTTTTCAAGTTGGCCTGATTAAAGTCACCTGCCACTATATGAACACAGTCTGGATTCCTGTTTTTTTGTTCATTTATAGCCTGGTATAATGCGGTCATTGCCTCATTTGTATTAACACTGGGAGGACCTTAGACAACTGTGATGCAGATGCTGTTAAATTCCCTGGATAAATAAAAGGGTCTGCATTTCAGTGACAAAATCTCTAGATTATTTGAGCAGTGCAAGGATACTATCTCACAAATGGTACTGTTGTTACTGATATATATGCAGACCCGTCCCCTTCTGGACTTACCACTGAGAGAATGTATTCTGTCTGCTCTAAAAAGTGATAGCCACTCCACATGGACTGCCCTGTCATTAATGTTAGAGTTTAGCCAAGTTTCAGTAACAATAAGCACACAGCATTTCCTCACCTTGTTTTGATTAGATAATTCCAGCCTTATATAGTCCATGTTGCTTTCCAATGATCGAACATTTGCCAGCAGAATGGATGGGAGTGCAGGCCTGTAGGGCTTTGCTTTTAGCCTTGCAGTGATTCCAGCCCTAGATCCTCTTTTGCGTGTTCTCTCACACCTCTTGCGTTTCCTTCTCGTACCATGACACAGTAATGTTGATTCTGTACATACCAGGTATATTGTTCCATGTTTGAGTACGATTTCCAGCTCCTGTAACTCAAGAAGTGCTGTAGGCCTCACAGACAGCAGCACATCAAACCTGTTACACAGAAAGCCCGAGGATCAAATTTCCAGAATAGTCTCTCTACTATAAATTAGCTTAATGTTAGCAATATTCCCTGATTTACTTTTTTCTCTTAATTTAGACATAGAATAGGACAAACATTGCACATTTCCTTGCTGTGCTAAAGTAGCCGCTGCTATACAGTGTTGCCTTTTTTTTAAACAACTTAAATCAGTTGTGGAAAATGGGTAAGTATCTCAAATTCTTTATAGTTAATAAAAGAACTGAGGCAATTATTTATCCTGATTCATAAACAACAACAGCAAGAAAAACACATTTTTCTTACCATTGGGCATGTTTAAAAGGTACATAGTGAGAGCTGTCCTAAACATATTGCACCAGACTCAGGACTTTGTGAAGAGCATTTTATTAGTACCCTTGCAGATATCAATGTCCCTTGTTGTGATCTAATGGCAAAAGATGACCGTTGGAAGCCAAAGGCTAGTATTTTCCAAACTTAAATGTCTAAATATTTATAATAATGAATTTCATTAGGCCATCTGCAAAGAAATATTCTGTCCTGTTTTTAGTATTATGAATGTTTTTCTTGGTGATCCCATCATTATATACTCACATTTTCAGTCTACTGCTCTTCAGGCTTTGAAACACACAAGTAATGCAGGCTCATCTCATTATATTTCCATCCAAAATACAGAATGTGAGTTGATTACTGCTTTATTAGCCAGAAGACTTGCTATGGCTATCCTAAGGGTTGGCTACCCAGGCTTGTTGGGCTGTGATAATGGGAGAAAGAACTTTGGTTCTGTGCAGTTTGTTCACTGATATAAAAAGCTGTACTATGGGAATTGTGGCATTCCTTTTTAATCTAAATGTATATTCCAAGAACTGTGCTTAGTGAATAACAACCCTTTTTGAATACCAATTGAATTATCTGCATTTCAGATGTAATTCATCCATGCCTTGTGGAATGTCTGCACTGTGTTTTTGTCATGCCATATGGTTGCTCTGGGAATAGTGTTTACTTTACAGTTATAGCATGTTATCACTCATGCCTGTTCATTCTAGATTACCCATTCTATATAAGTACCAAATTATCCTTGTCCATAACCAAAGATGATGTAGCTATTAAAAAGTTCTGTAAATAGCAATATCCATGGTAACTTTGTTTCGATGGCATTCTCCTCAATTTTATAGATTCAGAAGCCTCAGTACAATACTTCTGTGGGTCAACTAGATATGCCTGGTTCATCTGCCCAACAGTTATCCTCTCTGCTAATTTTACCATTCCTAGTTTTACTCATCTTATCAGACTATTCTTACAAGAATCTCTGCATTAAATATTTGGGTGCACACATTACTACAGCTTCACCCTTTATATTGTGGCACTTGGCACTGTGGTCCAGGCAGGCCCCATTTAAGCAGTGCTTGGAGTCTTTGTTGCATATGTGGCACAGCTTGATCTTGTTTTGTACTCATTTCATGGTTTTGTGAGTTACTTTAAACATAGTGATAAAGGTATTGCTACTATTTATGCAGCTAGGTGAAGGGCAAAGTCACTATATTTGCCCTGTAAATCCTAGCTGCCGTAGTGGAACCAAAATTCCAGTCCTTTACAGTTATCTGTTGAATGCCTATATAGAAAAAGTTTTCCTAAGGAAATTGTTTACAGGTGTCTCCTATACTATGAATCTTGAGAGAGGCTTTTGTCCCACTACTTCTCAGAATACTTTGGAAGATCCCCCATTCCTGAAGAACGCTACTGTTTTGGATCTGTTTCTGCTTTGGTGAATGTGAGATTGTAAGTATATTTGAATTTTTCCATTTATAAATTGTGAGTATTTGCTAGATTCTTGTGACCTTGTTTTGCTTGTTTCAGTCTGGGGAAAGGTATGCTTCTCTACAGTGCATGATGAATAAAACTGATCTAAACTTTCCTTTAGTTAAAGACTGAAGTATGTTGTGGGATTTACCAGTGAGATGATTTATGGGGCATTGTGGGCATTTTCTTGAGATATTCTGTGTAGTGTAGGGCCTATGTCATTTAGAGCACAGGACTGGGGTAGTTCAAATTGCTTAGTTGTGGATGATACTTTTGTAGTCTTTTAAAGAATAACAAAGTCCTTGTGATGGGGACCCTACCATAGAAATGCATTCCACAATTTCTTTCTTGTACCTGACAACATGCTCTGGAATCTCATGCAGCTATTAAATCACTGAAATGGCCATGGGGAAGTTAATCCCTCTTTACTGAATACTCTGGACACCTGATCTAAGCTTGTCTGACTTTGGGAAATGACTTTGGAAATAATGCTACCTAATTCTCTCCTTGTTATTCTTATTAAGGGTATACCGAAATGTGCTATTAGTTAATGTAATTACTACTTTGCTATGTTAATAATAGTTTGTTGATATGTATGCTTGTTTTATTGAGGACTGCAATAATGTTCATCCTAGCTTGATATTTTGTCATTGTTGATTTACCTAGGTCAGCCAGATGATATGTTTTATTGTGCAATGTTGTACCATTTAAAAAAGAAAGAAAAAGTACTTCTAAGTTTGTTGCCATCCTTTCCCTTTTGACTGGATTGTGCTGGACGTTTTGGAACTATTTAGACATGGACTACTTAAAGCCATGAGTTCAGGTATAGAAGGTAAGTTTCTTGCCTGATAGGATCATACCTCTCAACCTCTTACCACAAGAAATCTGGACAAAGCCAGAAATAATGGGGTTACAAAAGCCCAAAAATAGGGAAAATTTTAAATACTGTTGTTATAACCTTAGAACATTGCTAGAATAAAAGGTGTTATGTTAGTTTGCATTTTATGAAGGATATGATGTATGAAACTCAAATGTCTGTCATTATTTATTGACTTCAATCCTCAGTGATTTACCAGAAAACCATAAACCTCATGAGGAAAAGGCCAAAAATATGAGACATAAATCTGGACATTCTATAAAAATGTGGACAGTTGAAAGGTACAGATAGTAATACTGGTTGGTCCTGCATGCAGGATTTAATAAATCACTCTGATGTCCTTTCTGACCAACAAGACTCCTTGAGAAGGTAATTCTGTCCTACTTCTTCTTTGATTATTTTTAGTTCCCTTAAATTATGGTGTATATGTGGATCTCCTACCTCATATGTTGAAAAATATGTGGTTTGCGCACACACACACACACACACACACACACACACACACACACACACACACACACACACACACACACACACACACACACACAGGGTCTATATTATGTGATCGAATGTTTAGTTAATCGAATAACTAAATGTTGATCACTAAATATCGAAGACCCAAAACCTTAAACGGCAGTTTCCACTCCGGAAAACAATTCATTCAGCCGTTATGTGGATTTTGCCCTTTCTTCAATGTGGAGCGATCTCAGAGTTGGTATATTTAGTTAGAGGGGTATGTAGGACAATGGCATTGTTTCCCTGTGTGGAAACTGATGTTCACTGTTTTGGGCCTTTGCTATTTAGTGATCGATGTTTAGTTATTTAATTAACTAAACATTCGATCATGTAATATAGATCAACACACACACACACACACACACACACACACACACACACACACACACACACACACACACACACACACACACATACACACAACGACTGTACAAGTAAGAGTAGAACTTTGCCTGTTCCCACTCTTTGCATGTGGCAGTAGGACTGAGTACTTGAGAAATCAAGGAGAAATTCACTGTCTTCTGGTAGGTATGTCTGCTTATTTGTAGTAGGGTAAATATCTATCATGCTTAATGGCCATGGAGAGAAGAGGTGAATTTATCAGGCACTATAGTGTTGTTCTTCTGAGGTTCATTTTGTGTTTAGCAATGATGCTGTGTCGAATGATGTTATCTAGTAAAGGAAATGTAACTATATGAAATGTCAGAACCCCCAAGAGTGAGTCCCAAATTACAGAGACTGAATGGCTGAAAGAACAGACTTACATATACTGTCGGAGATACCATTTCTCAGAATATTCCTTTTTCTCTGAGGCATGACAGTAAGTTTGGGGGTGCAGGAGCTTGAGAGTTTAAAAGTTTGAAGAATTCTTCTGGATTTGCTCTTCTTTTTTTTTTGCCTTATTGAGTGGCAACATTTCAGTAGGGAGATAATGCAGAGACATAACCCTCACACAGGACCACAGCTAATACCCCCTTCCAAAAAAAATCTCAATGCTTTGCATCAGTAAGGTAATTTCCTGTGATAGGTTTTTAGGTGATGTATTACTGCTATATGACTGTCCACCTTGCTGTTTTTGAATGACGTTCCTTAAAATGTACTGAAATAGGTTTTGCTCTTTTTAGCTGACATTTTTATTTTATCAGTTACTTGATAATTGTCATCAGTATATCATTCCTATTAGTGACTGTGATGATAGGAGGTACTGCCAGCCATGCCAGGTGAAGGGGGGTACAGCCATGCCAGGAGAAGTGAGATAAAGGATGTGTCATTGTTTTGTAAATAATTGTATGTCACTTGTATATCTCTGGAATTCATAAACTCCAATGCCCTGGATCACCTTAGCCACACCCCCACCAGGGGCAACAATATCCTAGACCTAGTCATTACCAACATGAGTGACCGGTGTTCCACACCTGAAGTCAACTCCTTGTTGGTCCGATCCGACCATAAGCTAATCACCCTTGATATCCACATCCCGCCTCCACCCCCCATTAAGGAAACCACGGTATAGAATTTCTCCAAAGCCAACTTCATGCTTCTTAAGACAGAGGTGGTGAACTTCATGACACCCATGCAGATGGACAATACAGTTATAACTGCTGAATCCTACACAAATGCACTCTATAAGCACTTACACGAGTGCTTGGATCATGCTATCCCAAACAGAGCCAAGACGCTATCCTCCAAGAAAAGGAAGCCAATCTGGTGGTCCCCCTGCCATAAACAAACTGTGCAACAGAAGGAAGAAACTGTTGCAAAAGAAAGTAAAATCCCTTGAGTGGAGGAGCTCCCTGGTCAGCCTCAGTTAGAAGATGAGATCCCTTATAAGATCCACCAAAGCTAGCTATGAAAACAAAATTGCCACTAATTCTAAGAACAACCACAAAGCATTCTATAGCTATGTCAAGAATCTCGATGACACCACCCAGATCTGCTCTGAGTTACAGCACAAAGGCACAAAAGTTACAGAACCAACTGATATTGCCAACATCCTGGCAGATAGGTTCAGTGCTAACTTTACACCCCCTCACCTCCTAAAGGGCCCACATCTATACAGGAAGAATGCAAAGTCCCTGTAATCACAACTACGCAGGTAAAAGCTGCACTCGCTAAAGCCAAAAACACAGCATCCATGGGACCGGACAACATCCCAGGCTGCATTTTACATGAACTTCAGAACAAACTGGCTCCCCACTTAAGCACCATGTTCAATAATAGCCTCGCATCAGGCTTTGTGCCCACTGAATGGCCATAGCAACAGTTATCCCACTCCAGAAAGGGGGAGCCACCACTGATCCCAAGAACTATCGACATATTAGCCTGACAAGCCTGGTCTGTAAGGCCATGGAACGTATCATCATGGAACTCATAAACAAAGACATTCGTAACCTCCAAACTCTGGATCCCACCCAGTTCGGGTTTGTGAAAGGCAGATCATGCCTCCTGAACTTGATCGACTTCTTTGAGGCAGTCACTAAAGCCGTAGATGAGGGTAAGGTGGTTCACACAGCCTATCCAAGGCTTTTGACACCATCCCCCATTCTGGAATTATAGCTAAACTTACTAAACTAGGTATAAATCCCTATGTCACAAGATGGGTTGCCAACTTACTCACTGACAGAACCCACACTGTAAAAGTTGTAGACTCCAAATCTGACCTCAAAGCAGTGACAAGTGGAGTATCACAGGGTTCCATCCTGGGACCTCTCCTGTTTGGTATCTACTTCTCTGAATTACAGGCTAACACAGAAGGCCTCTGGCTAATGAAGTTCATAGATGACTGTAAACTAGGAGCCATAGTCAAGTCCCCAAATGATGTGGACATCCTACAGAAGGGCCTCGCTGAGACAGATGCCTGGTGTCAGAGTCATGGCCTCAAGCTCAGTGCCAAAAAGTGCAGTGTCATCCCTTTTGGTAAAAACTCTATACCCATGAACTAACACATAGGAAGCAATCTACTTAACACCAAATGTGTGATAAAAGACCTTGGGACCCAGCTGGACAGTAGTCTCTCCTTTGATAGTCACATCGCCACAGTAGTCAGGAAGTCCTTCTACATGGCATACCTCATCATAAAAGGGTTCTCATCCAGGAAAAAAGAGGTCATTGTTCCCCTTTACTCGGCACTCATTCGACCCATTATAAAGTACAATGCCCCTTTTGGAATGTACCTCACAAGACATCTGCAGCAGATGGAAAGGCCACAGAAGTACCTCACAAAGAGGATTACTGGCCTCAACCAAATGCCCTACACTGACCACCTCAAAAAACTCCAGCTTTACTCTGTAGCATATCGCCTTCTCTGAGGTGATCTCTGCCTAGCATATAAAGCTATGTGAAACCCAAAGCTGTTGGACATGCTACACCTAAAGAAATCGCAATCCCTCCGAGCTACACGCTCTAGGGACCTAACCTTTCACCACAATAAACAGGACATGCTGGAGGGATGGATTCCTGTCCCAGAGACTTCCCATACTCTCGAACAGGCTACCCATCTATGTCAAGCAAAGTTCTTCATTAGCACTCTTCAAGAAAAATCTTGATGAGTGGATGGGAAATAGGAAATACACCCCAGGGATCACTTCTGTGTCTCTGCTTGGCAGTGGCACAGGAAAATAACTTTTTTGGGTGGCATAAGCCAGGGAACCTTGTTGGCTAGGCTTACGTAGGCCCTTGAACCAATAGCCTAGCACCTACCTATGAACCTATGAACCTATATCAAACTGATTTGTACAGATGCTTGTGCTGAAAATGTATTTGTGAAGTTTGCTTGTGTTAAAATGTATCAACAGTATACCCTGCCAGAAGAAAAAGAAATGTACATGTATTATTGTAATTGAATTAAATGTATATGTTTTAGCAGTATATACTGGAAGGGAAGATGTTAATCCACCTGACTTTGAAAAATATTCTTGAAATTAAATGATGT
The DNA here is from genome assembly GCF_019279795.1 of Protopterus annectens. NCBI lineage: Eukaryota > Metazoa > Chordata > Ceratodontiformes > Protopteridae > Protopterus > Protopterus annectens. Next base: position 938,684,018 of record NC_056735.1, read on the forward strand.
TATGGGTTAAGCCATAAAAATGTTATCCCACACTTTTGAAGGGAGCCAGAAATGCAATGTCTGTACTAGAGAATATGTTGTAGCTCCTTTAGGAAGAGTGGAATGGTATAATGTTTTATTACTTCCAGCAGCTGCATCACACCTGAGCAATGCTCTATCTGTGTGCATGGTAACACATAGGTGCTAAACCCTGACAGTTTCTGGCAGTAGGGGTTGCATGGGAACCAGAAATCAGATGACCAGATATATGGGATATCATTCTGTTCAGAAATAATGTTTTAATATTAGAGGATACTGAAGCCTCAGGAGCATTCTGTAGCCTGTTTTGGATCTGACAATAAGGGCCACTCAACCATCTTGCCTGGTTCTGTTCAGTAAATAGGAACAATAATTATTTAGATCAATTAGGAAAAGATAGTGAGACAAGCTAAATACTATTTTTCGGTATCTGTGTGAAACTTTCCATCAGCGTTATTTTAATATCTCCTGTGGCTGAAACTGGTGTTTTGTGTAAATAGATATTTAGTATGTTCATGTTTTTTGTTATTTATTATTAAATATATTCAAACTTCTCGTTGTGGCTGGTCCTTTTAGAAAAATATTTAAGTTTTGAGATTATTTGCACATATTTATTTGGTGATAATTCTGGCCACTCCTGAAAGCCTGGCTATTTGGTCAATTTGTATTAATATTAACTTCACTCAGTATAACTAGATACAATTTTAAGAGCCTTATAGTAACTGAATGGTGGCAGTGAAACTATGTTATAGTCTGGACAGAAGGTGGCATAGCTAGTAAATCTGTGCCAGCCTTTCCCAGGTGTGTGTGTGTGTGTGTGTGTGTGTGTGTGTGTGTGTGTGTGTGTGTGTGTGTGTGTGTGTAAATTAAATCTCAAAGAGTGTGCGTGTGTGTGTGTGTGTCAGTTACTTGGGTCAAGGACACTAAGCACTGGATTTACAGTGCCAGTGAGGATCCTTACTGAGGACCTGAGGAGAGACAGATATAGAGCAATCTAGACCCTGTTCTGAGTGTGCTCCCTGTGTTCTCTTAAGGGAAATTGTGCTTGATGCAGTCTACATCTGGAAATGCTGAGTGTGTCCATTGGTATTCAAATTGTGCTTGATGCAGTCTGCATCTGGAAATGCTGAGTGTGTCCATTGTTATCCAAAGTGAATGTCCCACTCCAGTCTCAGTGGTGAGGATTCACGTTCCTTGATTACTGGCCCAGAGTGCAGACCTCACAGTGTCTTCTTAACTTATTTGGGATTTAGAAGTGTATCTTTCTTAGTTTCTTAGTTCAATAATAGAGTTAATCTTTAAAAATATTTCATTACATTACATCTATTTAGTAAAATTAAGAAGCAGCTTCTTAACATTATTGGATTTCTCAGTTTAGACAGTGGCATACTTTTGCATTTCCTTACACTTTGCAATATGTAATTAATTTTATTGATGTTAGCTGGAATCTGTCTGTTGACTCTTAGTATACAAATGCTGAGGAAATAAGATGTCATGGTATAGCAAACTTTTTCCATATTTGTTTTTTCTGTCAGGCCTGCTCACCATATCTTTATAATTGCTCATTTATCATTCCCTTGTATTGGGAGTGAGAGATGAGATGTGGACTGGACATTATCCAGGCAGCTATAAAAAAATAGATGGCCTTTTCCCATGGCTCATGTTTTGGCTGCTGTGTCAGCCTGTTGGTCATAGACTCCCTCAGTGACACCCCAGTGTTGTATGCTTAGCCCCTTGCACTAACCAAAATGTGTCTACTGTGCCATGTAGACTTTGCTGGGAATGAGCTTCAGACCCATCAAGCTTAATGCTGAAACTGCTCCCTCCCCTATTGACTACTGATGTTGAAAGTCAGGGTGCAGCCATCCTTCATGATAGAGGAGCCAAGATCACCCCCCACTACTCAAACACACACACACACACACACACACACACACACACACACACACACACACACACACGCACACGCACACGCACACGCACACGCTGCGCACATGCGCAGCACACACACACACACACACACACACACACACACACACACACACACACACACACACACACACACACACACACACACACACATACTTCATCCCCTTTCATGGAATTATCCTGCATCTTGCTTACCAACTAATTCTGGTTTATCTGGGACACAGTCAGAGCTTCATCCCTGTTTACCAACTGATATAGGAAGAATTATGAATTTTATGTTATTTTTTTCTTTGGTTGTGTTGCAGCTGTGTTTCTGACATGTGAATGACTGATTTAAGAATATACAGGTCCTGATTAAAACTGGTCAGAAAACATTGTTTTCTAAGAAAACAATCCCCAGGATTCAGCAACTCTCCATGTAAGAAAAGAGTTATTCTTACACAGAGCTGTGTCCGTATCGAACATAAGCGCGCCTTGCATATGCATGAAGGTGCACTACTACATTTCCTACTACGAGTGCAGGGTGTGTGTCCAAAAGCAGTGCTCTTATAATATACATGCCCCCTGCACTCCAGAGTTGCCGTACAGCAATACAAAAGCAGCAAAAGTGTCCGCGGACACCTGTTAGTGTCCGTGAACATACAAGCAAAAAAAAAAAATCTGGCAAACCTAAAATTATTATGGGACGAGAGATGGACAGATTTTAAATATTGCTCTTACAAACTTAGAAAGTTGATAGAATAATAGGTTTTGTGTTATCATGAATTTTCTGAAGAATGAGGAGTCTTAAACACAAATGTATGTCATTATTTAAGCAAAAATCTGGACATTCTGTGAAAGTCTGTATACTTGAGAGGTATGTCCATGGAGCTTACCTCATGACTATCCTTGAAATGTGTACAGATAGTTGACTCATATATTTTGGTGTGTTCCTCCTAAAACGTGTACCTCCCTGACTCCACGGGACCAAAACATTAAGCTAACGCAAAACTTATTTATTCTATCAACTTTCTAAGTTTGTAAGAACAATACACAGATAATTGTGCAGAAAGTAAATAAAATAAAACACATATGTATTTTTTTTCTGTCTGCAATAAAGTTTAAGCGTAGCTGAGCAGGAGTGCAAGTCACACACCTATGCTCAGCTTACCTTACACATCCCAATGAGCTAAATACAAATATGCATCCAAAGCAGTGTAAAGTAAAATAGTGTAGTGATTACAGCTTTTTCTTAGCAAGCAGGCATTTGCGGTTCGAGTCCCCATTCCAGCCATTCATTCTATTTGCTAAAAAAGCACGAAAATATATTTTGTTATCAGTAGGTAGTGAATAATATATATATATATATATATATATATATATATATATATATATATATATATATATTTGTTAACCAGGGTAGTGTAGCAGGACCAAATGTGAGGTGTCAGTGTAGTACAGATGTGAATCCCCCAAAGAAGCACAAGTATCCCATACAGCATAGCCAGAAAAGAATGTATTGTCATGAAAGCACAAAGGGAGATGTTATGGAAGGTAGACATACATATCATAATATATCATTTATGAGGAATCAACCCCACAATGCTGATAGTCTGTAAAAGAAAAGCTGAACAATGCTAACTTGTGCTCAGCTATGCTTAGCCAGTATAAACATTGCTTAAATGTAAATTCTAAACAAGAAGTAGCGTAGCTAAGTGGATTTGCACACTGGTAAACAGTGCTTAGCACCTACCCCACTAAGCAATGCTTATACCAGCTAAGCGGGTTTGCCCAGCACTTAGCTTAGCTTAGCATATTCAAAACCATCCAATCACAGCAAAGGGCAGTAAATTGGCCATATTTAAACCTTGCAAGCAGGAATACAGCTAATAACCAGTTGTACTTCCCCACTGTAGGCACTATGACTGGTGTTGGAGAGGGTGTGCACTTTCAGGCACAGCACTGGGGCATACAGGAGTCCAGGGTCATGGTCAGACTCCTTGTAAAAAACATGACATGAGACTGCTGCAGGACCAGTACCAAGGGTCCCAATACAAAGTGGAGGCCTTGGAAAGTCTCACCTGCAATCTCACCAGTGCCACTGGCATCCGTCAGACTGGTGAGCAGGTCCAGCACCACTTTGCCAACTTGAAGCGGAGGAAGAGGGAGCTCTTGGACCAGTGGGTCCAAGATGCATGGTAGAGGGATATCCTGGGTGTGTGTAAGTATTAATATCAATAACTGTTTAGCAATGTCCAGCCTGTGTATGTGATGGAGAGGTATGCATAAATGTTTCTCTATCTTCTTTACAGCTCCAGCTGAGTGGGCTGAGAACCAAGAAGCCCATGCAAGCAGGCTGCTAAGGCTATGTCACGAGGCTGCTGAGTAACAATCAATGTAGTATTCATACCAAATAAATATAAGTATGGGCTATACTGAATAAACCAGACAATATTAGAGTAATAGTCTCATATAGGTTATGTATAAATAAAACTGTAACTGCTTGTCAATAAAATTCAAAACCCTGGACTGGTTGTGTTTACTTTGGTATTGTATGAAGTGAAATGTGTACAGGCTATGCACA